>NW_026908558.1:0-161511 GCF_963169125.1 Humulus lupulus
ACCACGAATTGGGGTCCTAATTCAACCAAACAAAAAAATTGACCTTTCAGGCCAAATCTCCTAGGCAGCTGCCTAGGGATCTGAAGCGATCTCGTAATTCACTCATATTTCTCTCTAACTAGCTCTAATTATTTTGAACCATTTCCCATCTCAATAATATTATATAGGGCTTTTATTGACCATGAATTGGGGTCCTAATTAAACCGAATAAAAAAATTTACCTTTCAGGCCAAATCTCCTAGGCAGCTGCCTTGGGCTACGAAGAGATCTCGTAATTCACTCATCTTTCTCCATAACAAGCTCTAATCTTTTTTATCCTTTTCCCATCTCAATAATATTATACAGGGCTATTTTTGACCATGTATTGGGGTCCTAATTCAACCAAACAAAAAAATTGAACTTTCAGGCCAAATCTCCTAGGCAGCTGCCTAGGGCTCCGAAGCGATTTCGTAATTCACTCATATTTCTCTCTAACAAGCTCTAATTTTTTTGAACCTTTTCCCATCTCAATAATATTATATAGGGCTATTATTGACCATGAAATGGGGTCCTAATTCAACCAAACAAAAAAATTAACCTTTCAGGCCAAATCTCCTAGGCAGCTGCCTAGGGCTCCGAAACGATCTCGTAATTCACTCATATTTCTCTCTAACAAGCCCTAATTTTTTTGAACCTTTTCCCATCTCAATAATACTATATTGGGCTATTATTGACCATGAATTGGGGTCCTAATTTAACCAAAAAAAAAATTGACCTTTTAGGCCAAATCTCCTAGGCAGAGTTGCCTTGGGCTCCGAAGCGATCTCGTAATTCACTCATATTTCTCTCTAACAAGCTCTAATTTTTTTGAACCTTTTCCCATCTAAAGTATATTATATAGGGATATTATTGACCATGAATTGGGGTCCTAATTCAACAAAACAAAAAAATTGACCTCTCAGGCCAAATCTCCTAGGCAGCTGCCTTGGGCTCCGAAGCGATCTCGTAATTCACTCATATTTCTCTCTAACTAGCTCTAATTATTTTGAACCATTTCCCATCTCAATAATATTATATAGGGCTTTTATTGACCATGAATTGGTGTCCTAATTCAACCAAATAAAAAAATTTACCTTTCAGGCCAAATCTCCTAGGAAGCTACCTAGGGCTACGAAGCGATCTCGTAATTCACTCATCTTTCTCCATTACAAGCTCTAATCTTTTTTATCCTTTTCCCATCTCAATAATATTATGCAGGCCTATTTTTTACCATGTATTGGGGACCTAATTCAACCAAACAAAAAAATTGACCTTTCAGGCCAAATCTCCTAGGCAGCAGCCTAGGGCTCCGAAGCGATTTCGTAATTCACTCATATTTCTCTCTAACAAGCTCTAATTTTTTTGAACCTTTTCCCATCTCAATAATACTATATAGGGCTATTATTGACCATGAATTGGGGTCCTAATTCAACCAAACAAAAAAATTGACCTTTCAGGTCGAATCTCCTATGCAGTTGCCTAGGGCTCCGAAACGATCTCGTAATTCACTCATATTTCTCTCTAACAAGCCCTAATTTTTTTGAACCTTTTCCCATCTCAATAATATTATATAGGGCGATTATTGACCATGAATTATGGTCCTAATTCAACCAAACAAAAAAATTGACCTTTCAGGCCAAATCACCAAGGCAACTGCCTAGGGCTCCGAAGCAATTTCGTAATTCACTCATATTTCTCTCTAAAAAGCTTTAATTATTTTAAAAATTTTCCCATCTCAATAATATTATATAGGGCTATTATTGACCATGAATTGGGGTCCTAATTCATCAAAACAAAAAAATTGACCTCTCACGCCAAATCTCCTAGGGAGCTGCCTAGGGCTCTGAAGCGATCTCGTAATTCACTCATATTTCTCTCTAACTAGCTCTAATTATTTTGAACCATTTCCCATCTCCATAATATTATATAGGGCTTTTATTGACCATGAATTGGGGTCCTAATTAAACCAAATAAAAAAAATTTCCTTTCAGGCCACATCTCCTTGGCTGCTGCCTAGGGCTACGAAGCGGTCTCGTAATTCACTCATCTTTCTCCATAACAAACTCTAATCTTTTTTATCCTTTTCCCATCTCAATAATATTATACAGGGCTATTTTTGACCATGTATTGGGGTCCTAATTCAACCAAACAAAAAAATTGAACTTTCAGGCCAAATCTCCTAGGCAGCTGCCTAGGGCTCCGAAGCGATTTCGTAATTCACTCAAATTTCTCTCTAACAAGCTCTAATTTTTTTGAACCTTTTCCCATCTCAATAATATTATATAGGGCTATTATTTACCATGAATTGGGGTCCTAATACAACCAAACAAAAAAATTGACCTTTCAGGCCAAATCTCCTAGGCAGCAGCCTAGGGCTCCGAAGCGATTTCGTAATTCACTCATATTTCTCTCTAACAAGCTCTAATTTTTTTGAACCTTTTCCCATCTCAATAATACTATATAGGGCTATTATTGACCATGAATTGGGGTCCTAATTCAACCAAACAAAAAAATTGACCTTTCAGGTCGAATCTCCTATGCAGTTGCCTAGGGCTCCGAAACGATCTCGTAATTCACTCATATTTCTCTCTAACAAGCCCTAATTTTTTTGAACCTTTTCCCATCTAAATAATATTATATAGGGATATTATTGACCATGAATTGGGGTCCTAATTCAACAAAACAAAAAAATTGACCTCTCAGGCCAAATCTCCTAGGCAGCTGCCTAGGGCTCCGAAGCGATCTCGTAATTCACTCATATTTCTCTCTAACTAGCTCTAATTATTTTGAACCATTTCCCATCTCAATAATATTATATAGGGCTTTTATTGACCATGAATTGGAGTCCTAATTCAACCAAATAAAAAAATTTACCTTTCAGGTCAAATCTCCTAGGCAGCTACCTAGGGCTACGAAGCGATCTCGTAATTCACTCATCTTTCTCCATTACAAGCTCTAATCTTTTTTATCCTTTTCCCATCTCAATAATATTATACAGGCCTATTTTTTACCATGTATTGGGGTCCTAATTCAACCAAACAAAAAAAATTGACCTTTCAGGCCAAATCTCCTAGGCAGCTGCCTAGGGCTCCGAAGCGATTTCGTAATTCACTCATATTTCTCTCTAACAAGCTCTAATTTCTTAGAACCTTTTCCCATCTCAATAATATTATATATAGGGCTATTATTGACCATGAATTGGGGTCCTAATTCAACCAAACAAAAAAATTGTCCTTTCAGGCCAAATCTCCTAGGCAGCTGCCTAGGGCTCCGAAACTTTCTCGTAATTCACTCATATTTCTCTCTAACAAGCCCTAATTTTTTTGAACCTTTTCCCATCTCAATAATATTATATAGGACTATTATTGACCATGAATTGGGGTCCTAATTCAACCAAACAAAAAAATTGACCTTTCAGGCCAAATCACCTAGGCAGCAGCCTAGGGCTACGAATCGATCTCGTAATTCACTCATATTTCTCCGTGACAAGCTCTAATATTTTTGATCCTTTTCCCATCTCAATAATATTATACAGGGCTATTATTGACCATGAATTGGGGTCCTAATTCAACAAAACAAAAAAATTGACCTCTCAGGCCAAATCTCCTAGGCAGCTGCCTAGGGCTCCGAAGCGATCTCGTAATTCACTCATATTTCTCTCTAACTAGCTCTAATTTTTTTGATCCTATTCCCATCTTAATAATATTATATAGGGCAATTATTGACCATGATTTCGTGTCCTAATTCAACCAAACAAAAAAATTGACCGTTCAGGCCAAATCTCCTAGGCATCTGCCTAGGGCTACGAAGCGATCTCGTTATTCACTCATCGTTCTCCATAACAAGCTCTAATCTTTTTTATCCTTTTCCCATCTGAATAATATTATACAGGGCTATTTTTGACCATGCATTGGGGTCCTAATTCAACCAAACAAAAAAATTGACATTTCAGGCCAAATCTCCTAGGCAGCAGCCTAGGGCCCCGAAGCGATTTCGTAATTCACTCATATTTCTCTCTAACAAGCTCTAATTTTTTTGAACCTTTTCCCATCTCAATAATATTATATAGGACTATTATTGACCATGAATTGGGGTCCTAATTCAACCAAACAAAAAAATTGACATTTCAGGCCAAATCTCCTACGCTGCTGCCTAGGGCTCTGAAGCAATTTCGTAATTCACTCATATTTCTCTCTAACAAGCCCTAATTTTTTTGAAACTTTTCCCATCTCAATAATATTATATAGGGCTATTATTGACCATGAATTGGGGTCCTAATTTAACCAAACAAAAAAATTGACCTTTCAGGCCAAATCTCCTAGGCAGAGTTGCCTAGGCTCCGAAGCGATCTCGTAATTCACGCATATTTCTCTCTAACAAGCTCTAATTTTTTTGAACCTTTTCCAAACTAAATAATATTATATAGGGATATTATCGACCATGAATTGGGCTCCTAATTCAACAAAACAAAAAAATTGACCTCTCAGGCCAAATCTCCTAGGCAGCTGCCTAGGGCTCCGAAGCGATCTCGTAATTCACTCATATTTCTCTCTAACTATCTCTAATTATTGTGACCCATTTCCCATCTCAATAATATTATATAGGGCTTTTATTGACCATGAATTGGTGTCCTAATTCAACCAAATAAAAAAATTTACCTTTCAGGCCAAATCTCCTAGGGAGCTACCTAGGGCTACGAAGCGATCTCGTAATTCACTCATCTTTCTCCATTACAAGCTCTAATCTTTTTTATCCTTTTCCCATCTCAATAATATTATACAGGCCTATTTTTGACCATGTATTGGGGTCCTAATTCAACCAAACAAAAAAATTGACCTTTCAGGCCAAATCTCCTAGGCAGCAGCCTAGGGCCCCGAAGCGATTTCGTAATTCACTCATATTTCTCTCTAACAAACTCTAATTTTTTTGAACCTTTTCCCATCTCAATAATATTATATAGGACTATTATTGACCATGAATTGGGGTCCTAATTCAACCAAACAAAAAAATTGACCTTTCAGGCCAAATCTCCTACGCTGCTGCCTAGGGCTCCGAAGCAATTTCGTAATTCACTCATATTTCTCTCTAACAAGCTCTAATTTTTTTGAACCTTTTCCCATCTCAATAATATTATATAGGGCTATTATTGACCATGAATTGGGGTCCTAATTCAACCAAACAAAAAAATTGACCTCTCAAGCCAAATCTCCTAGGCAGCTGCCTAGGGCTCCGAAACGATCTCGTAATTCACTCATATTTCTCTCTAACAAGCCCTAATTTTTTTGAACCTTTTCCCATCTCAATAATACTATATCGGGCTATTATTGACCATGAATTGGGGTCCTAATTAAACCAATCAAAAAAAATTTAACTTTCAGGCCAAATCTCCTGGGCAGAGTTGCCTAGGGCTCCGAAGCGATCTCGTAATTCACGCATATTTCTCTCTAACAAGCTCTAATTTTTTTGAACCTTTTCCCTTCTAAATAATATTATATAGGGATATTATTGACCATGAATTGGGGTCCTAATTCAACAAAACAAAAAAATTGACCTCTCAGGCCAAATCTCCTAGGCAGCTGCCTAGGGCTCCGAAGCGATCTCGTAATTCACTCATATTTCTCTCTAACTATCTCTAATTATTTTGAACCATTTCCCATCTCAATAATATTATATAGGGCTTTTATTGACCATGAATTGGTGTCCTAATTCAACCAAATAAAAAAATTTGCCTTTCAGGCAAATTCTCCTAGGCAGCTACCTAGGGCTACGAAGCGATCTCGTAATTCACTCATCTTTCTCCATTACAAGCTCTAATCTTTTTTATCCTTTTCCCATCTCAATAATATTATACAAGGCTATTTTTGACCATGTATTGGGGTCCTAATTCAACCAAACAAAAAAATTGAACTTTCAGGCCAAATCTCCTAGGCAGCTGCCTAGGGCTCCGAAGCGATTTCGTAATTCACTCATATTTCTCTCTAACAAGCTCTAATTTTTTTGAACCTTTTCCCATCTCAATAATATTATATAGGGCTATTATTGACCATGAATTGGGGTCCTAATTCAACCAAACAAAAAAATTGACTTTTCAGGCCAAATCTCCTAGGCAGCTGCCTAGGGCACCGAAACGATCTCGTAATTCACTCATATTTCTCTCTAACAAGCCCTAATTTTTTTGAACCTTTTCCCATCTCAATAATATTATATAGGACTATTATTGACCATGAATTGGGGTCCTAATTCAACCAAACAAAACAATTGACCTTTCAGGCCAAATCTCCTAAGCAGCTGCCTAGGGCTCCGAAACTATTTCGTAATTCACTCATATTTCTCTCTAACAAGCCCTAATTTTTTTGAACCTTTTCCCATCTCAATAATATTATATAGGGCGATTATTGACCATGAATTGGGGTTCTAATTCAACCAAACAATAAAATTGACCTTTCAGGCCAAATCGCCAAGGCAACTGCCTAGGTCTCCGAAGCAATTTCGTAATTCACTCATATTTCTCTCTAACAAGCTTTAATTTTTTTGAAAATTTTCCCATCTCAATAATATTATATAGGGCTATTATTGACCATGAATTGGGGTCCTAATTCAACAAAACAAAAAAATTGACCTCTCAGGCCAAATCTCCTAGGCAGCTGCCTAGGGCTCCGAAGCGATCTCGTAATTCACTCATATTTCTCTCTAACTAGCTCTAATTATTTTGAACCATTTCCCATCTCAATAATATTATATAGGGCTTTTATTGACCATGAATTGGGGTCCTAATTAAACCAAATAAAAAAAATTTCCTTTCAGGCCAAATCTCCTTGGCTGCTGCCTAGGGCTACGAAGCGATCTCGTAATTCACTCATCTTTCTCCATAACAAACTCTAATCTTTTTTATCCTATTCCCATCTCAATCATATTATGCAGGGCTATTTTTGAACATGTATTGGGGTCCTAATTCAACCAAACAAAAAAATTGAACTTTCAGGCCAAATCTCCTAGGCAGTTGCCTAGGGCTCCGAAGCGATTTCGTAATTCACTCATATTTCTCTCTAACAAGCTCTAATTTTTTTGAACCTTTTCCCATCTCAATAATATTATATAGGGCTATTATTGACCATGAATTGGGGTCCTAATTCAACCAAACAAAAAAATTGACTTTTCAGGCCAAATCTCCTAGGCAGCTGCCTAGGGCACCGAAACGATCTCGTAATTCACTCATATTTCTCTCTAACAAGCCCTAATTTTTTTGAACCTTTTCCCATCTCAATAATATTATATAGGGCTATTATTGACCATGAATTGGGGTCCTAATTCAACCAAACAAAAAAATTGACCTTTCAGGCCAAATCTCCTAAGCAGCTGCCTAGGGCTCCGAAACTATTTCGTAATTCACTCATATTTCTCTCTAACAAGCCCTAATTTTTTTGAACCTTTTCCCATCTCAATAATATTATATAGGGCGATTATTGACCATGAATTGGGGTCCTAATTCAACCAAACAATAAAATTGACCTTTCAGGCCAAATCGCCAAGGCAACTGCCTAGGTCTCCGAAGCAATTTCGTAATTCACTCATATTTCTCTCTAACAAGCTTTAATTTTTTTGAAAATTTTCCCATCTCAATAATATTATATAGGGCTATTATTGACCATGAATTGGGGTCCTAATTCAACAAAACAAAAAAATTGACCTCTCAGGCCAAATCTCCTAGGCAGCTGCCTAGGGCTCCGAAGCGATCTCGTAATTCACTCATATTTCTCTCTAACTAGCTCTAATTATTTTGAACCATTTCCCATCTCAATAATATTATATAGGGCTTTTATTGACCATGAATTGGGGTCCTAATTAAACAAAATAAAAAAAAATTCCTTTCAGGCCAAATCTCCTTGGCTGCTGCCTAGGGCTACGAAGCGATCTCGTAATTCACTCGTCTTTCTCCATAACAAACTCTAATCTTTTTTATCCTATTCCCATCTCAATCATATTATGCAGGGCTATTTTTGAACATGTATTGGGGTCCTAATTCAACCAAACAAAAAAATTGAACTTTCAGGCCAAATCTCCTAGGCAGTTGCCTAGGGCTCCGAATCGATTTCGTAATTCACTCATATTTCTCTCTAACAAGCTCTAATTTTTTTGAACCTTTTCCCATCTCAATAATATTATATAGGGCTATTATTGACATTGAATTGGGGTCCTAATTCAACCAAACAAAAAAATTGACCTTTCAGGCCAAATCTCCTAGGCAGCTGCCTAGGGCATCGAAACGATCTCGTAATTCACTCATATTTCTCTCTAACAAGCCCTAATTTTTATGAACCTTTTCCCAGCTCAATAATACTATATAGGGATATTATTGACCATGAATTGGGGTCCTAATTTAACCAAACAAAAAAATTGACCTTTCAGGCCAAATCTCCTTGGCAGAGTTGCCTAGGGCTCCGAAGCGATCTCGTAATTCACTCATATTTCTCTCTAACAAGCTCTAATTTTTTTCAACCTTTTCCCGTCTAAATAATATTATATAGGGATATTATTGACCATGAATTGGGGTCCTAATTCAACAAAACAAAAAAATTGACCTCTCAGGCCAAATCTCCTAGGCAGCTTCCTAGGGCTCCGAAGCGATCTCGTAATTCACTCATATTTCTCTCTAACAAGCCCTAATTTTTATGAACCTTTTCCCATATCAATAATACTATATAGGGATATTATTGACCATGAATTGGGGTCCTAATTTAACCAAACAAAAAAATTGACCTTTCAGGCCAAATCTCCTAGGCAGCAGCCTAGGGCTACGAATCGATCTCGTAATTCACTCATATTTCTCCGTGACAAGCTCTAATATTTTTGATCCTTTTCCCATCTCAATAATATTATACAGGGCTATTATTGACCATGAATTGGGGTCCTAATTCAACAAAACAAAAAAATTGACCTCTCAGGCCAAATCTCCTAGGCAGCTGCCTAGGGCTCCGAAGCGATCTCGTAATTCACTCATATTTCTCTCTAACTAGCTCTAATTTTTTTGATCCTATTCCCATCTTAATAATATTATATAGGGCAATTATTGACCATGATTTCGTGTCCTAATTCAACCAAACAAAAAAATTGACCGTTCAGGCCAAATCTCCTAGGCATCTGCCTAGGGCTACGAAGCGATCTCGTTATTCACTCATCGTTCTCCATAACAAGCTCTAATCTTTTTTATCCTTTTCCCATCTGAATAATATTATACAGGGCTATTTTTGACCATGCATTGGGGTCCTAATTCAACCAAACAAAAAAATTGACATTTCAGGCCAAATCTCCTAGGCAGCAGCCTAGGGCCCCGAAGCGATTTCGTAATTCACTCATATTTCTCTCTAACAAGCTCTAATTTTTTTGAACCTTTTCCCATCTCAATAATATTATATAGGACTATTATTGACCATGAATTGGGGTCCTAATTCAACCAAACAAAAAAATTGACATTTCAGGCCAAATCTCCTACGCTGCTGCCTAGGGCTCTGAAGCAATTTCGTAATTCACTCATATTTCTCTCTAACAAGCCCTAATTTTTTTGAAACTTTTCCCATCTCAATAATATTATATAGGGCTATTATTGACCATGAATTGGGGTCCTAATTTAACCAAACAAAAAAATTGACCTTTCAGGCCAAATCTCCTAGGCAGAGTTGCCTAGGCTCCGAAGCGATCTCGTAATTCACGCATATTTCTCTCTAACAAGCTCTAATTTTTTTGAACCTTTTCCAAACTAAATAATATTATATAGGGATATTATCGACCATGAATTGGGCTCCTAATTCAACAAAACAAAAAAATTGACCTCTCAGGCCAAATCTCCTAGGCAGCTGCCTAGGGCTCCGAAGCGATCTCGTAATTCACTCATATTTCTCTCTAACTATCTCTAATTATTGTGACCCATTTCCCATCTCAATAATATTATATAGGGCTTTTATTGACCATGAATTGGTGTCCTAATTCAACCAAATAAAAAAATTTACCTTTCAGGCCAAATCTCCTAGGGAGCTACCTAGGGCTACGAAGCGATCTCGTAATTCACTCATCTTTCTCCATTACAAGCTCTAATCTTTTTTATCCTTTTCCCATCTCAATAATATTATACAGGCCTATTTTTGACCATGTATTGGGGTCCTAATTCAACCAAACAAAAAAATTGACCTTTCAGGCCAAATCTCCTAGGCAGCAGCCTAGGGCCCCGAAGCGATTTCGTAATTCACTCATATTTCTCTCTAACAAACTCTAATTTTTTTGAACCTTTTCCCATCTCAATAATATTATATAGGACTATTATTGACCATGAATTGGGGTCCTAATTCAACCAAACAAAAAAATTGACCTTTCAGGCCAAATCTCCTACGCTGCTGCCTAGGGCTCCGAAGCAATTTCGTAATTCACTCATATTTCTCTCTAACAAGCTCTAATTTTTTTGAACCTTTTCCCATCTCAATAATATTATATAGGGCTATTATTGACCATGAATTGGGGTCCTAATTCAACCAAACAAAAAAATTGACCTCTCAAGCCAAATCTCCTAGGCAGCTGCCTAGGGCTCCGAAACGATCTCGTAATTCACTCATATTTCTCTCTAACAAGCCCTAATTTTTTTGAACCTTTTCCCATCTCAATAATACTATATCGGGCTATTATTGACCATGAATTGGGGTCCTAATTAAACCAATCAAAAAAAATTGAACTTTCAGGCCAAATCTCCTGGGCAGAGTTGCCTAGGGCTCCGAAGCGATCTCGTAATTCACGCATATTTCTCTCTAACAAGCTCTAATTTTTTTGAACCTTTTCCCTTCTAAATAATATTATATAGGGATATTATTGACCATGAATTGGGGTCCTAATTCAACAAAACAAAAAAATTGACCTCTCAGGCCAAATCTCCTAGGCAGCTGCCTAGGGCTCCGAAGCGATCTCGTAATTCACTCATATTTCTCTCTAACTATCTCTAATTATTTTGAACCATTTCCCATCTCAATAATATTATATAGGGCTTTTATTGACCATGAATTGGTGTCCTAATTCAACCAAATAAAAAAATTTGCCTTTCAGGCAAATTCTCCTAGGCAGCAACCTAGGGCTACGAAGCGATCTCGTAATTCACTCATCTTTCTCCATTACAAGCTCTAATCTTTTTTATCCTTTTCCCATCTCAATAATATTATACAAGGCTATTTTTGACCATGTATTGGGGTCCTAATTCAACCAAACAAAAAAATTGAACTTTCAGGCCAAATCTCCTAGGCAGCTGCCTAGGGCTCCGAAGCGATTTCGTAATTCACTCATATTTCTCTCTAACAAGCTCTAATTTTTTTGAACCTTTTCCCATCTCAATAATATTATATAGGGCTATTATTGACCATGAATTGGGGTCCTAATTCAACCAAACAAAAAAATTGACTTTTCAGGCCAAATCTCCTAGGCAGCTGCCTAGGGCACCGAAACGATCTCGTAATTCACTCATATTTCTCTCTAACAAGCCCTAATTTTTTTGAACCTTTTCCCATCTCAATAATATTATATAGGACTATTATTGACCATGAATTGGGGTCCTAATTCAACCAAACAAAACAATTGACCTTTCAGGCCAAATCTCCTAAGCAGATGCCTAGGGCTCCGAAACTATTTCGTAATTCACTCATATTTCTCTCTAACAAGCCCTAATTTTTTTGAACCTTTTCCCATCTCAATAATATTATATAGGGCGATTATTGACCATGAATTGGGGTTCTAATTCAACCAAACAATAAAATTGACCTTTCAGGCCAAATCGCCAAGGCAACTGCCTAGGTCTCCGAAGCAATTTCGTAATTCACTCATATTTCTCTCTAACAAGCTTTAATTTTTTTGAAAATTTTCCCATCTCAATAATATTATATAGGGCTATTATTGACCATGAATTGGGGTCCTAATTCAACAAAACAAAAAAATTGACCTCTCAGGCCAAATCTCCTAGGCAGCTGCCTAGGGCTCCGAAGCGATCTCGTAATTCACTCATATTTCTCTCTAACTAGCTCTAATTATTTTGAACCATTTCCCATCTCAATAATATTATATAGGGCTTTTATTGACCATGAATTGGGGTCCTAATTAAACCAAATAAAAAAAATTTCCTTTCAGGCCAAATCTCCTTGGCTGCTGCCTAGGGCTACGAAGCGATCTCGTAATTCACTCATCTTTCTCCATAACAAACTCTAATCTTTTTTATCCTATTCCCATCTCAATCATATTATGCAGGGCTATTTTTGAACATGTATTGGGGTCCTAATTCAACCAAACAAAAAAATTGAACTTTCAGGCCAAATCTCCTAGGCAGTTGCCTAGGGCTCCGAAGCGATTTCGTAATTCACTCATATTTCTCTCTAACAAGCTCTAATTTTTTTGAACCTTTTCCCATCTCAATAATATTATATAGGGCTATTATTGACCATGAATTGGGGTCCTAATTCAACCAAACAAAAAAATTGACTTTTCAGGCCAAATCTCCTAGGCAGCTGCCTAGGGCACCGAAACGATCTCGTAATTCACTCATATTTCTCTCTAACAAGCCCTAATTTTTTTGAACCTTTTCCCATCTCAATAATATTATATAGGGCTATTATTGACCATGAATTGGGGTCCTAATTCAACCAAACAAAAAAATTGACCTTTCAGGCCAAATCTCCTAAGCAGCTGCCTAGGGCTCCGAAACTATTTCGTAATTCACTCATATTTCTCTCTAACAAGCCCTAATTTTTTTGAACCTTTTCCCATCTCAATAATATTATATAGGGCGATTATTGACCATGAATTGGGGTCCTAATTCAACCAAACAATAAAATTGACCTTTCAGGCCAAATCGCCAAGGCAACTGCCTAGGTCTCCGAAGCAATTTCGTAATTCACTCATATTTCTCTCTAACAAGCTTTAATTTTTTTGAAAATTTTCCCATCTCAATAATATTATATAGGGCTATTATTGACCATGAATTGGGGTCCTAATTCAACAAAACAAAAAAATTGACCTCTCAGGCCAAATCTCCTAGGCAGCTGCCTAGGGCTCCGAAGCGATCTCGTAATTCACTCATATTTCTCTCTAACTAGCTCTAATTATTTTGAACCATTTCCCATCTCAATAATATTATATAGGGCTTTTATTGACCATGAATTGGGGTCCTAATTAAACAAAATAAAAAAAAATTCCTTTCAGGCCAAATCTCCTTGGCTGCTGCCTAGGGCTACGAAGCGATCTCGTAATTCACTCGTCTTTCTCCATAACAAACTCTAATCTTTTTTATCCTATTCCCATCTCAATCATATTATGCAGGGCTATTTTTGAACATGTATTGGGGTCCTAATTCAACCAAACAAAAAAATTGAACTTTCAGGCCAAATCTCCTAGGCAGTTGCCTAGGGCTCCGAATCGATTTCGTAATTCACTCATATTTCTCTCTAACAAGCTCTAATTTTTTTGAACCTTTTCCCATCTCAATAATATTATATAGGGCTATTATTGACATTGAATTGGGGTCCTAATTCAACCAAACAAAAAAATTGACCTTTCAGGCCAAATCTCCTAGGCAGCTGCCTAGGGCATCGAAACGATCTCGTAATTCACTCATATTTCTCTCTAACAAGCCCTAATTTTTATGAACCTTTTCCCAGCTCAATAATACTATATAGGGATATTATTGACCATGAATTGGGGTCCTAATTTAACCAAACAAAAAAATTGACCTTTCAGGCCAAATCTCCTTGGCAGAGTTGCCTAGGGCTCCGAAGCGATCTCGTAATTCACTCATATTTCTCTCTAACAAGCTCTAATTTTTTTCAACCTTTTCCCGTCTAAATAATATTATATAGGGATATTATTGACCATGAATTGGGGTCCTAATTCAACAAAACAAAAAAATTGACCTCTCAGGCCAAATCTCCTAGGCAGCTTCCTTGGGCTCCGAAGCGATCTCGTAATTCACTCATATTTCTCTCTAACAAGCCCTAATTTTTATGAACCTTTTCCCATCTCAATAATACTATATAGGGATATTATTGACCATGAATTGGGGTCCTAATTTAACCAAACAAAAAAATTGACCTTTCAGGCCAAATCTCCTTGGCAGAGTTGCCTAGGGCTCCGAAGCGATCTCGTAATTCACTCATATTTCTCTCTAACAAGCTCTAATTTTTTTGAACCTTTTCCCATCTAAATAATATTATATAGGGATATTATTGACCATGAATTGGGGTCCTAATTCAACAAAACAAAAAAATTGACCTCTCAGGCCAAATCTCCTAGGCAGCTTCCTAGGGCTCCGAAGCGATCTCGTAATTCACTCATATTTCTCTCTAACTAGCTCTAATTATTTTGAACCATTTCCCATCTCAATAATATTATATAGGGCTTTTATTGACCATGAATTGGAGTCCTAATTCAACCAAATAAAAAAATTTACCTTTCAGGCCAAATCTCCTAGGCAGCTACCTAGGGCTACGAAGCGATCTCGTAATTCACTCATCTTTCTCCATTACAAGCTCTAATCTTTTTTATCCTTTTCCCATCTCAATAATATTATACCGGCCTATTTTTTACCATGTATTGGGGTCCTAATTCATCCAAACAAAAAAATTGACCTTTCAGGCCTAATCTCCTAGGCAGCTGCCTAGGGCTCCGAAGTGATTTCGTAATTCACTCATATTTCTCTCTAACAAGCTCTAATTTCTTTGAACCTTTTCCCATCTCAATAATATTATATAGTGCTATTATTGACCATGTATTGGGGTCCTAATTCAACCAAACAAAAAAATTGACCTTTCAGGCCAAATCTCCTAGGCAGCAGCCTAGGGCCCCGAAGCGATTTCGTAATTCACTCATATTTCTCTCTAACAAGCTCTAATTTTTTTGAACCTTTTCCCATCTCAATAATATTATATAGGACTATTATTGACCATGAATTGGGGTCCTAATTCAACCAAACAAAAAAATTGACCTTTCAGGCCAAATCTCCTACGCTGCTGCCTAGGGCTCCGAAGCAATTTCGTAATTCACTCATATTTCTCTCTAACAAGCTCTAATTTTTTTGAACCTTTTCCCATCTCAATAATATTATATAGGGCTATTATTGACCATGAATTGGGGTCCTAATTCAACAAAACAAAAAAATTGACCTCTCAGGCCAAATCTCCTAGGCAGCTGCCTAGGGCTCTGAAGCGATCTCGTAATTCACTCATATTTCTCTCTAACTAGCTCTAATTATTTTGAACCATTTCCCATCTCAATAATATTATATAGGGCTTTTATTGACCATGAATTGGGGTCCTAATTAAACCGAATAAAAAAATTTACCTTTCAGGCCAAATCTCCTAGGCAGCTGCCTTGGGCTACGAAGAGATCTCGTAATTCACTCATCTTTCTCCATAACAAGCTCTAATCTTTTTTATCCTTTTCCCATCTCAATAATATTATACAGGGCTATTTTTGACCATGTATTGGGGTCCTAATTCAACCAAACAAAAAAATTGAACTTTCAGGCCAAATCTCCTAGGCAGCTGCCTAGGGCTCCGAAGCGATTTCGTAATTCACTCATATTTCTCTCTAACAAGCTCTAATTTTTTTGAACCTTTTCCCATCTCAATAATATTATATAGGGCTATTATTGACCATGAAATGGGGTCCTAATTCAACCAAACAAAAAAATTGACCTTTCAGGCCAAATCTCCTAGGCAGCTGCCTAGGGCTCCGAAACGATCTCGTAATTCACTCATATTTCTCTCTAACAAGCCCTAATTTTTTTGAACCTTTTCCCATCTCAATAATACTATATTGGGCTATTATTGACCATGAATTGGGGTCCTAATTTAACCAAAAAAAAAATTGACCTTTTAGGCCAAATCTCCTAGGCAGAGTTGCCTTAGGCTCCGAAGCGATCTCGTAATTCACTCATATTTCTCTCTAACAAGCTCTAATTTTTTTGAACCTTTTCCCATCTAAAGTATATTATATAGGGATATTATTGACCATGAATTGGGGTCCTAATTCAACAAAACAAAAAAATTGTCCTCTCAGGCCAAATCTCCTAGGCAGCTGCCTTGGGCTCCGAAGCGATCTTGTAATTCACTCATATTTCTCTCTAACTAGCTCTAATTATTTTGAACCATTTCCCATCTCAATAATATTATATAGGACTTTTATTTACCATGAATTGGGGTCCTAATTAAACCAAATAAAAAAATTTACCTTTCAGGCCAAATCTCCTAGGCAGCTGCCTAGGGCTACGAAGAGATCTCGTAATTCACTCATCTTTCTCCATAACAAGCTCTAATCTTTTTTATCCTTTTCCCATCTCAATAATATTATACAGGGCTATTTTTGACCATGTATTGGGGTGCTAATTCAACCAAACAAAAAAATTGAACTTTCAGGCCAAATCTCCTAGGAAGCTGCCTAGGGCACCGAAGCGATTTCGTAATTCACTTATATTTCTCTCTTACATGCTCTAATTTTTTTGAACCTTTTCCCATCTCAATAATATTATATAGGGCTATTATTGACCATGATATGGGGTCCTAATTCAACCAAACAAAAAAATTGACCTTTCAGGCCAAATCTCCTAGGCAGCAGCCTTGGGCTCCGAAACGATCTCGTAATTCACTCATATTTCTCTCTAACAAGCCCTAATTTATTTGAACCTTTTCCCATCTCAATAATACTATATAGGGCTATTATTGACCATGAATTGGGGTCCTAATTTAACCAAACAAAAAAATTGACCTTTCAGGCCAAATCTCCTAGGCAGAGTTGCCTAGGGCTCCGAAGCGATCTCGTAATTCACTCATATTTCTCTCTAACAAGCTCTAATTTTTTTGAACCTATTCCCATCTAAATAATATTATATAGGGATATTATTGACCATGAATTGGGGTCCTAATTCAACAAAACAAAAAAATTGACCTCTCAGGCCAAATCTCCTAGGCAGCTGCCTAGGGCTCCGAAGCGATCTCGTAATTCACTCATATTTCTCTCTAACTAGCTCTAATTATTTTGAACCATTTCCCATCTCAATAATATTATATAGGGCTTTTATTGACCATGAATTGGAGTCCTAATTCAACCAAATAAAAAAATTTACCTTTCAGGTCAAATCTCCTAGGCAGCTACCTAGGGCTACGAAGCGATCTCGTAATTCACTCATCTTTCTCCATTACAAGCTCTAATCTTTTTTATCCTTTTCCCATCTCAATAATATTATACAGGCCTATTCTTTACCATGTATTGGGGTCCTAATTCAACCAAACAAAAAAATTGACCTTTCAGGCCAAATCTCCTAGGCAGCTGCCTAGGGCTCCGAAGCGATTTCGTAATTCACTCATATTTCTCTCTAACAAGCTCTAATTTCTTAGAACCTTTTCCCATCTCAATAATATTATATAGGGCTATTATTGACCATGAATTGGGGTCCTAATTCAACCAAACAAAAAAATTGTCCTTTCAGGCCAAATCTCCTAGGCAGCTGCCTAGGGCTCCGAAACGATCTCGTAATTCACTCATATTTCTCTCTAACAAGCCCTAATTTTTTTGAACCTTTTCCCATCTCAATAATATTATATAGGACTATTATTGACCATGAATTGGGGTCCTAATTCAACCAAACAAAAAAATTGACCTTTCAGGCCAAATCACCTAGGCAGCAGCCTAGGGCCCCGAAGCGATTTCGTAATTCACTCATATTTCTCTCTAACAAGCTCTAATTTTTTTGAACCTTTTCCCATCTCAATAATATTATATAGGACTATTATTGACCATGAATTGGGGTCCTAATTCAACCAAACAAAAAAATTGACCTTTCAGGCCAAATCTCCTACGCTGCTGCCTAGGGCTCTGAAGCAATTTCGTAATTCACTCATATTTCTCTCTAACAAGCCCTAATTTTTTTGAAACTTTTCCCATCTCAATAATATTATATAGGGCTATTATTGACCATGAATTGGGGTCCTAATTTAACCAAACAAAAAAATTGACCTTTCAGGCCAAATCTCCTAGGCAGAGTTGCCTAGGGCTCCGAAGCGATCTCGTAATTCACGCATATTTCTCTCTAACAAGCTCTAATTTTTTTGAACCTTTTCCAAACTAAATAATATTATATAGGGATATTATCGACCATGAATTGGGCTCCTAATTCAACAAAACAAAAAAATTGACCTCTCAGGCCAAATCTCCTAGGCAGCTGCCTAGGGCTCCGAAGCGATCTCGTAATTCACTCATATTTCTCTCTAACTATCTCTAATTATTGTGACCCATCTCCAATCTCAATAATATTATATAGGGCTTTTATTGACCATGAATTGGTGTCCTAATTCAAACAAATAAAAAAATTTACCTTTCAGGCCAAATCTCCTAGGGAGCTACCTAGGGCTACGAAGCGATCTCGTAATTCACTCATCTTTCTCCATTACAAGCTCTAATCTTTTTTATCCTTTTCCCATCTCAATAATATTATACAGGCCTATTTTTGACCATGTATTGGGGTCCTAATTCAACCAAACAAAAAAATTGACCTTTCAGGCCAAATCTCCTAGGCAGTAGCCTAGGGCCCCGAAGCGATTTCGTAATTCACTCATATTTCTCTCTAACAAACTCTAATTTTTTTGAACCTTTTCCCATCTCAATAATATTATATAGGACTATTATTGACCATGAATTGGGGTCCTAATTCAACCAAACAAAAAAATTGACCTTTCAGGCCAAATCTCCTACGCTGCTGCCTAGGGCTCCGAAGCAATTTCGTAATTCACTCATATTTCTCTCTAACAAGCTCTAATTTTTTTGAACATTTTCCCATCTCAATAATATTATATAGGGCTATTATTGACCATGAATTGGGGTCCTAATTCAACCAAACAAAAAAATTGACCTCTCAAGCCAAATCTCCTAGGCAGCTGCCTAGGGCTCCGAAACGATCTCGTAATTCACTCATATTTCTCTTTAACAAGCCCTAATTTTTTTGAACCTTTTCCCATCTCAATAATACTATATAGGGCTATTATTGACCATGAATTGGGGTCCTAATTAAACCAATCAAAAAAAATTGAACTTTCAGGCCAAATCTCCTGGGCAGAGTTGCCTAGGGCTCCGAAGCGATCTCGTAATTCACGCATATTTCTCTCTAACAAGCTCTAATTATTTTGAACCATTTCCCATCTCAATAATATTATATAGGGCTTTTATTGACCATGAATTGGTGTCCTAATTCAACCAAATAAAAAAATTTGCCTTTCAGGCCAAATCTCCTAGGCAGCTACCTAGGGCTACGAAGCGATCTCGTAATTCACTCATCTTTCTCCATTACAAGCTCTAATCTTTTTTATCCTTTTCCCATCTCAATAATATTATACAAGGCTATTTTTGACCATGTATTGGGGTCCTAATTCAACCAAACAAAAAAATTGAACTTTCAGGCCAAATCTCCTAGGCAGCTGCCTAGGGCTCCGAAGCGATTTCGTAATTCACTCATATTTCTCTCTAACAAGCTCTAATTTTTTTGAACCTTTTCCCATCTCAATAATATTATATAGGGCTATTATTGACCATGAATTGGGGTCCTAATTCAACCAAACAAAAAAATTGACCTTTCAGGCCAAATCTCCTAGGCAGCTGCCTAGGGCACCGAAACGATCTCGTAATTCACTCATATTTCTCTCTAACAAGCCCTAATTTTTTTGAACCTTTTCCCATCTCAATAATACTATATAGGGCTATTATTGACCATGAATTGGGGTCCAAATTTAACCAAACAAAAAAATTGACCTTTCAGGCCAAATCTCCTAGGCAGAGTTGCCTAGGGCTCCGAAGCGATCTCGTAATTCACTCATATTTCTCTCTAACAAGCTCTAATTTTTTTGAACCTTTTCCCATCTAAATAATATTATATAGGGATATTATTGACCACGAATTGGGGTCCTAATTCAACAAAACAAAAAAATTGACCTCTCAGGCCAAATCTCCTAGGCAGCTGCCTAGGGCTCCGAAGCGATCTCGTAATTCACTCATATTTCTCTCTAACAAGCTCTAATTATTTTGAACCATTTCCCATCTCAATAATATTATATAGGGCTTTTATTGACCATGAATTGGTGTCCTAATTCAACCAAATAAAAAAATTTACCTTTCAGGCCAAATCTCCTAGGCAGCTGCCAAGGGCTCCGAAGTGATTTCGTAATTCACTCATATTTCTCTCTAACAAGCTCTAATTTCTTTGAACCCTTTCCCATCTCAATAATATTATATAGGGCTATTATTGACCATGAATTGGGGTCCTAATTCAACCAAACAAAAAAATTGACGTTTCCGGCCAAATCTCCTAGGCAGCTGCCTAGGGCTCCGAAACTATTTCGTAATTCACTCATATTTCTCTCTAACAAGCCCTAATTTTTTTGAACCTTTTCCCATCTCAATAATATTATATAGGGCGATTATTGACCATGAATTGGGGTCCTAATTGAACCAAACAAAAAAATTGACCTTTCAGGCCAAATCACCTAGGCAACTGCCTAGGGCTCCGAAGCAATTTCGTAATTCACTCATATTTCTCTCTAACAAGCTTTAATTTTTTTGAAAATTTTCCTATCTCAATAATATTATATAGGGATATTATTGACCATGAATTGGGGTCCTAATTCAACAAAACAAAAAAATTGACCTCTCAGGCCAAATCTCCTAGGCAGCTGCCTAGGGCTCTGAAGCGATCTTGTAATTCACTCATATTTCTCTCTAACTAGCTCTAATTATTTTGAACCATTTCCTATCTCAATAATATTATATAGGACTTTTATTTACCATGAATTGGGATCCTAATTAAACCAAATAAAAAATTTACCTTTCAGGCCAAATCTCCTAGGCAGCTGCCTAGGGCTACGAAGAGATCTCGTAATTCACTCATCTTTCTCCATAACAAGCTCTAATATTTTTTATCCTTTTCCCATCTCAATAATATTATACAGGGCTATTTTTGACCATGTATTGGGGTCCTAATTCAACCAAACAAAAAAATTGAACTTTCAGGCCAAATCTCCTAGGAAGCTGCCTAGGGCACCGAAGCGATTTCGTAATTCACTTATATTTCTCTCTAACAAGCTCTAATTTTTTTGAACCTTTTCCCATCTCAATAATATTATATAGGGCTATTATTGACCATGAAATGGGGTCCTAATTCAACCAAAAAAAAAAATTGACCTTTCAGGCCAAATCTCCTAGGCAGCAGCCTTGGGCTCCGAAACGATCTCGTAATTCACTCATATTTCTCTCTAACAAGCCCTAAATTATTTGAACCTTTTCCCATCTCAATAATACTATAGTGGGCTATTATTGACCATGAATTGGGGTCCTAATTTAACCAAACAAAAAAATTGACCTTTTAGGCCAAATCTCCTAGGCAGAGTTGCCTTGGGCTCCGAAGCGATCTCGTAATTCACTCATATTTCTCTCTAACAAGCTCTAATTTTTTTGAACCTTTTCCTCTCTAAAGTATATTATATAGGGATATTATTGACCATGAATTGGGGTCCTAATTCAACAAAACAAAAAAATTGACCTCTCAGGCCAAATCTCCTAGGCAGCTGCCTAGTGCTCCGAAGCGATCTCGTAATTCACTCATATTTCTCTCTAACTAGCTCTAATTATTTTGAACCATTTCCCATCTCAATAATATTATATAGGGCTTTTATTGACCATGAATTGGTGTCCTAATTCAACCAAATAAAAAAATTTACCTTTCAGGCCAAATCTCCTAGGAAGCTACCTAGGGCTACGAAGCGATCTCGTAATTCACTCATCTTTCTCCATTACAAGCTCTAATCTTTTTATCCTTTTCCCATCTCAATAATATTATACAGGCCTATTTTTGACCATGTATTGGGGTCCTAATTCAACCAAATAAAAAAATTTACCTTTCAGGCCAAATCTCCTAGGCAGCTGCCAAGGGCTCCGAAGTGATTTCGTAATTCACTCATATTTCTCTCTAACAAGCTCTAATTTCTTTGAACCCTTTCCCATCTCAATAATATTATATAGGGCTATTATTGACCATGAATTGGGGTCCTAATTCAACCAAACAAAAAAATTGACGTTTCCGGCCAAATCTCCTAGGCAGCTGCCTAGGGCTCCGAAACTATTTCGTAATTCACTCATATTTCTCTCTAACAAGCCCTAATTTTTTTGAACCTTTTCCCATCTCAATAATATTATATAGGGCGATTATTGACCATGAATTGGGGTCCTAATTGAACCAAACAAAAAAATTGACCTTTCAGGCCAAATCACCTAGGCAACTGCCTAGGGCTCCGAAGCAATTTCGTAATTCACTCATATTTCTCTCTAACAAGCTTTAATTTTTTTGAAAATTTTCCCATCTCAATAATATTATATAGGGATATTATTGACCATGAATTGGGGTCCTAATTCAACAAAACAAAAAAATTGACCTCTCAGGCCAAATCTCCTAGGCAGCTGCCTAGGGCTCTAAAGCGATCTTGTAATTCACTCATATTTCTCTCTAACTAGCTCTAATTATTTTGAACCATTTCCCATCTCAATAATATTATATAGGACTTTTATTTACCATGAATTGGCGTCCTAATTAAACCAAATAAAAAATTTACCTTTCAGGCCAAATCTCCTAGGCAGCTGCCTAGGGCTACGAAGAGATCTCGTAATTCACTCATCTTTCTCCATAACAAGCTCTAATATTTTTTATCCTTTTCCCATCTCAATAATATTATACAGGGCTATTTTTGACCATGTATTGGTGTCCTAATTCAACCAAACAAAAAAATTGAACTTTCAGGCCAAATCTCCTAGGAAGCAGCCTAGGGCACCGAAGCGATTTCGTAATTCACTTTTATTTACCTCTAACAAGCTCTAATTTTTTTGAACCTTTTCCCATCTCAATAATATTATATAGGGCTATTATTGACCATGAAATGGGGTCCTAATTCAACCAAACAAAAAAATTGACCTTTCAGGCCAAATCTCCTAGGCAGCAGCCTTGGGCTCCGAAACGATCTCGTAATTCACTCATATTTCTCGCTAACAAGCCCTAATTTATTTGAACCTTTTCCCATCTCAATAATACTATATTGGGCAATTATTGACCATGAATTGGGGTCCTAATTTAACCAAACAAAAAAATTGACCTTTTAGGCCAAATCTCCTAGGCAGAGTTGCCTTGGGCTCCGAAGCGATCTCGTAATTCACTCATATTTCTCTCTAACAAGCTCTAATTTTTTTGAACCTTTTCCCCTCTAAAGTATATTATATAGGGATATTATTGACCATGAATTGGGGTCCTAATTCAACAAAACAAAAAAATTGACCTCTCAGGCCAAATCTCCTAGGCAGCTGCCTAGTGCTCCGAAGCGATCTCGTAATTCACTCATATTTCTCTCTAACTAGCTCTAATTATTTTGAACCATTTCCCATCTCAATAATATTATATAGGGCTTTTATTGACCATGAATTGGTGTCCTAATTCAACCAAATAAAAAAATTTACCTTTCAGGCCAAATCTCCTAGGAAGCTACCTAGGGCTACGAAGCGATCTCGTAATTCACTCATCTTTCTCCATTACAAGCTCTAATCTTTTTTATCCTTTTCCCATCTCAAAAATATTATACAGGCCTATTTTTGACCATGTATTGGGGTCCTAATTCAACCAAACAAAAAAATTGACCTTTCAGGCCAAATCTCCTAGGCAGCAGCCTAGGGCTCCGAAGCGATTTCGTAATTCACTCATATTTCTCTCTAACAAGCTCTAATTTTTTTGAACCTTTTCCCATCTCAATAATATTATATAGGGCTATTATTGACCATGAATTGGGGTCCTAATTCAACCAAACAAAAAAATTGACCTTTCAGGCCAAATCTCCTAGGCAGCTGCCTAGGGCACCGAAACGTTCTCGTAATTCACTCATATTTCTCTCTAAAAAGCCCTAATTTTTTTGAACCTTTTCCCATCTCAATAATACTATATAGGGCTATTATTGACCATGAATTGGGGTCCTAATTTAACCAAACAAAAAAATTGACCTTTCAGGCCAAATCTCCTAGGCAGAGTTGCCTAGGTCTCCGAAGCGATCTCGTAATTCACTCATATTTCTCTCTAACAAGCTCTAATTTTTTTGAACCTTTTCCCATCTAAATAATATTATATAGGGATATTATTGACCATGAATTGGGGTCCTAATTCAACAAAACAAAAAAATTAACCTCTCAGGCCAAATCTCCTAGGCAGCTGCCTAGGGCTCCGAAGCGATCTCGTAATTCACTCATATTTCTCTCTAACTAGCTCTAATTATTTTGAACCATTTCCCATCTCAATAATATTATATAGGGCTTTTATTGACCATGAATTGGTGTCCTAATTCAACCAAATAAAAAAATTTACCTTTCAGGCCAAATCTCCTAGGCAGCTACCTAGGGCTACGAAGCGATCTCGTAATTCACTCATCTTTCTCCATTACAAGCTCTAATCTTTTTTATCCTTTTCCCATCTCAATAATATTATACAGGCCTATTTTTGACCATGTATTGGGGTCCTAATTCAACCAAACAAAAAAATTGACCTTTCAGGCCAAATCTCCTAGGCAGCTGCCTAGGGCTCCGAAGTGATTTCGTAATTCACTCATTTTTCTCTCTAACAAGCTCTAATTTCTTTGAACCTTTTCCCATCTCAATAATATTATATAGGGCTATTATTGACCATGAATTGGGGTCCTAATTCAACCAAACAAAAAAATTGACCTTTCAGGCCAAATCTCCTAGGCAGCTGCCAAGGGCTCCGAAACTATTTCGTAATTCCCTCATATTTCTCTCTAACAAGCCCTAATTTTTTTGAACCTTTCCCCATCTCAATAATATTATATAGGGCGATTATTGACCAAGAATTGGGGTCCTAATTCAACCAAACAAAAAACTTGACCTTTCAGGCCAAATCACCTAGGCAACTGCCTAGGGCTTCGAAGCAATTTCGTAATTCACTCATATTTCTCTCTAACAAGCTTTAATTTTTTTGAAAATTTTCCCATCTCAATAATATTATATAGGGCTATTATTGACCATGAATTGGGGTCCTAATTCAACAAAACAAAAAAATTGACCTCTCAGGCCAAATCTCCTAGGCAGCTGCCTAGGGCTCTGAAGCGATCTCGTAATTCACTCATATTTCTCTCTAACTAGCTCTAATTATTTTGAACCATTTCCCATCTCAATAATATTATATAGGGCTTTTATTGACCATGAATTGGGGTCCTAATTAAACCAAATAAAAAAATTTACCTTTCAGGCCAAATCTCCAAGGCAGCTGCCTAGGGCTACGAAGAGATCTCGTAATTCACTCATCTTTCTCCATAACAAGCTCTAATCTTTTTTATCCTTTTCCCATCTCAATAATATTATACAGGGCTATTTTTGACCATGTATTGGGGTCCTAATTCAACCAAACAAAAAAATTGACCTTTCAGGCCAAATCTCCTAGGCAGCAGCCTTGGGCTCTGAAACGATCTCGTAATTCACTCATATTTCTCTCTAACAAGCCCTAAATTATTTGAACCTTTTCCCATCTCAATAATACTATAGTGGGCTATTATTGACCATGAATTGGGGTCCTAATTTAACCAAACAAAAAAATTGACCTTTTAGGCCAAATCTCCTAGGCAGAGTTGCCTTGGGCTCCGAAGCGATCTCGTAATTCACTCATATTTCTCTCTAACAAGCTCTAATTTTTTTGAACCTTTTCCTCTCTAAAGTATATTATATAGGGATATTATTGACCATGAATTGGGGTCCTAATTCAACAAAACAAAAAAATTGACCTCTCAGGCCAAATCTCCTAGGCAGCTGCCTAGTGCTCCGAAGCGATCTCGTAATTCACTCATATTTCTCTCTAACTAGCTCTAATTATTTTGAACCATTTCCCATCTCAATAATATTATATAGGGCTTTTATTGACCATGAATTGGTGTCCTAATTCAACCAAATAAAAAAATTTACCTTTCAGGCCAAATCTCCTAGGAAGCTACCTAGGGCTACGAAGCGATCTCGTAATTCACTCATCTTTCTCCATTACAAGCTCTAATCTTTTTATCCTTTTCCCATCTCAATAATATTATACAGGCCTATTTTTGACCATGTATTGGGGTCCTAATTCAACCAAACAAAAAAATTGACCTTTCAGGCCAAATCTCCTAGGCAGCAGCCTAGGGCTCCGAAGCGATTTCGTAATTCACTCATATTTCTCTCTAACAAGCTCTAATTTTTTTGAACCTTTTCCCATCTCAATAATATTATATAGGGCTATTATTGACCATGAATTGGGGTCCTAATTCAACCAAACAAAAAAATTGACGTTTCAGGCCAAATCTCCTAGGCAGCTGCCTCGGGCTCCGAAACTATTTCGTAATTCACTCATATTTCTCTCTAACAAGCCCTAATTTTTTTGAACCTTTTCCCATCTCAATAATATTATATAGGGCGATTATTGACCATGAATTGGGGTCCTAATTCAACCAAACAAAAAAATTGAACTTTCAGGCCAAATCTCCTAGGAAGCTGCCTAGGGCACCGAAGCGATTTCGTAATTCACTTATATTTCCCTCTAACAAGCTCTAATATTTTTGAACCTTTTCCCATCTCAATAATATTATATAGGGCTATTATTGACCATGAAATGGGGTCCTAATTCAACCAAACAAAAAAATTGACCTTTCAGGCCAAATCTCCTAGGCAGCAGCCTTGGGCTCCGAAACGATCTCGTAATTCACTCATATTTCTCGCTAACAAGCCCTAATTTATTTGAACCTTTTCCCATCTCAATAATACTATATTGGGCAATTATTGACCATGAATTGGGGTCCTAATTTAACCAAACAAAAAAATTGACCTTTTAGGCCAAATCTCCTAGGCAGAGTTGCCTTGGGCTCCGAAGCGATCTCGTAATTCACTCATATTTCTCTCTAACAAGCTCTAATTTTTTTGAACCTTTTCCCCTCTAAAGTATATTATATAGGGATATTATTGACCATGAATTGGGGTCCTAATTCAACAAAACAAAAAAATTGACCTCTCAGGCCAAATCTCCTAGGCAGCTGCCTAGTGCTCCGAAGCGATCTCGTAATTCACTCATATTTCTCTCTAACTAGCTCTAATTATTTTGAACCATTTCCCATCTCAATAATATTATATAGGGCTTTTATTGACCATG
Organism: Humulus lupulus; assembly: GCF_963169125.1. Lineage (NCBI taxonomy): Eukaryota > Viridiplantae > Streptophyta > Magnoliopsida > Rosales > Cannabaceae > Humulus > Humulus lupulus. Next base: position 27,275 of record NW_026908558.1, read on the forward strand.
AATTGGTGTCCTAATTCAACCAAATAAAAAAATTTACCTTTCAGGCCAAATCTCCTAGGAAGCTACCTAGGGCTACGAAGCGATCTCGTAATTCACTCATCTTTCTCCATTACAAGCTCTAATCTTTTTTATCCTTTTCCCATCTCAAAAATATTATACAGGCCTATTTTTGACCATGTATTGGGGTCCTAATTCAACCAAACAAAAAAATTGACCTTTCAGGCCAAATCTCCTAGGCAGCAGCCTAGGGCTCCGAAGCGATTTCGTAATTCACTCATATTTCTCTCTAACAAGCTCTAATTTTTTTGAACCTTTTCCCATCTCAATAATATTATATAGGGCTATTATTGACCATGAATTGGGGTCCTAATTCAACCAAACAAAAAAATTGACCTTTCAGGCCAAATCTCCTAGGCAGCTGCCTAGGGCACCGAAACGTTCTCGTAATTCACTCATATTTCTCTCTAACAAGCCCTAATTTTTTTGAACCTTTTCCCATCTCAATAATACTATATAGGGCTATTATTGACCATGAATTGGGGTCCTAATTTAACCAAACAAAAAAATTGACCTTTCAGGCCAAATCTCCTAGGCAGAGTTGCCTAGGTCTCCGAAGCGATCTCGTAATTCACTCATATTTCTCTCTAACAAGCTCTAATTTTTTTGAACCTTTTCCCATCTATATAATATTATATAGGGATATTATTGACCATGAATTGGGGTCCTAATTCAACAAAACAAAAAAATTAACCTCTCAGGCCAAATCTCCTAGGCAGCTGCCTAGGGCTCCGAAGCGATCTCGTAATTCACTCATATTTCTCTCTAACTAGCTCTAATTATTTTGAACCATTTCCCATCTCAATAATATTATATAGGGCTTTTATTGACCATGAATTGGTGTCCTAATTCAACCAAATAAAAAAATTTACCTTTCAGGCCAAATCTCCTAGGCAGCTACCTAGGGCTACGAAGCGATCTCGTAATTCACTCATCTTTCTCCATTACAAGCTCTAATCTTTTTTATCCTTTTCCCATCTCAATAATATTATACAGGCCTATTTTTGACCATGTATTGGGGTCCTAATTCAACCAAACAAAAAAATTGACCTTTCAGGCCAAATCTCCTAGGCAGCTGCCTAGGGCTCCGAAGTGATTTCGTAATTCACTCATTTTTCTCTCTAACAAGCTCTAATTTCTTTGAACCTTTTCCCATCTCAATAATATTATATAGGGCTATTATTGACCATGAATTGGGGTCCTAATTCAACCAAACAAAAAAATTGACCTTTCAGGCCAAATCTCCTAGGCAGCTGCCAAGGGCTCCGAAACTATTTCGTAATTCACTCATATTTCTCTCTAACAAGCCCTAATTTTTTTGAACCTTTCCCCATCTCAATAATATTATATAGGGCGATTATTGACCATGAATTGGGGTCCTAATTCAACCAAACAAAAAACTTGACCTTTCAGGCCAAATCACCTAGGCAACTGCCTAGGGCTTCGAAGCAATTTCGTAATTCACTCATATTTCTCTCTAACAAGCTTTAATTTTTTTGAAAATTTTCCCATCTCAATAATATTATATAGGGCTATTATTGACCATGAATTGGGGTCCTAATTCAACAAAACAAAAAAATTGACCTCTCAGGCCAAATCTCCTAGGCAGTTGCCTAGGGCTCTGAAGCGATCTCGTAATTCACTCATATTTCTCTCTAACTAGCTCTAATTATTTTGAACCATTTCCCATCTCAATAATATTATATAGGGCTTTTATTGACCATGAATTGGGGTCCTAATTAAACCAAATAAAAAAATTTACCTTTCAGGCCAAATCTCCAAGGCAGCTGCCTAGGGCTACGAAGAGATCTCGTAATTCACTCATCTTTCTCCATAACAAGCTCTAATCTTTTTTATCCTTTTCCCATCTCAATAATATTATACAGGGCTATTTTTGACCATGTATTGGGGTCCTAATTCAACCAAACAAAAAAATTGACCTTTCAGGCCAAATCTCCTAGGAAGCTGCCTAGGGCTCCGAAGCGATTTCGTAATTCACTTATATTTCTCTCTAACAAGCTCTAATTTTTTTGAACCTTTTCCCATCTCAATAATATTATATAGGGCTATTATTGACCATGAAATGGGGTCCTAATTCAACCAAACTAAAAAATTGACCTTTCAGGCCAAATCTCCTAGGCAGCAGCCTAGGGCTCCGAAACGATCTCGTAAATCACTCATATTTCTCTCTAACAAGCCCTAATTTATTTAAACCTTTTCCCATCTCAATAATACTATATTGGGCTATTATTGACCATGAATTGGGGTCCTAATTTAACCAAACAAAAAAATTGACCTTTTAGGCCAAATCTCCTAGGCAGTGTTGCCTTGGGCTCCGAAGCGATCTCGTAATTCACACATATTTCTCTCTAACAAGCTCTAATTTTTTGAACCTTTTCCCATCTAAAGTATATTATATAGGGATATTATTGACCATGAATTGGGGTCCTAATTCAACAAAACAAAAAATTTGACCTCTCAGGCCAAATCTCCTAGGCAGCTACCTAGGGCTCCGAAACGATCTCGTAATTTACTCATATTTCTCTCTAACTAGCTCTAATTATTTTGAACCATTTCCCATCTCAATAATATTATATAGGGCTTTTATTGACCATGAATTGGTGTCCTAATTCAACCAAATAAAAAAATTTACCTTTCAGGCCAAATCTCCTAGGAAGCTACCTAGGGCTGCGAAGCGATCTCGTAATTCACTCATCTTTCTCCATTACAAGCTCTAATCTTTTTTATCCTTTTCCCATCTCAATAATATTATACAGGCCTATTTTTGACCATGTATTGGGGTCCTAATTCAACCAAACAAAAAAATTGACCTTTCAGGCCAAATCTCCTAGGCAGCAGCCTAGGGCTCCGAAGCGATTTCGTAATTCACTCATATTTCTCTCTAACAAGCTCTAATTTTTTTGAACCTTTTCCCATCTCAATAATATTATATAGGGATATTATTGACCATGAATTGGTGTCCTAATTCAACCAAATAAAAAAATTTACCTTTCATGCCAAATCTCCTAGGCTGCAACCTAGGGCTACGAAGTGATCTCGTAATTCACTCATCTTTGTCCATTACAAGCTCTAATCTTTTTTATCCTTTTCCCATCTCAATAATATTATACAGGCCTATTTTTTACCATGTATTGGGCTCCTAATTCAACCAAACAAAAAAATTGACCATTTAGGCCAAATCTCCTAGGCAGCTGCCTAGGGCTCCGAAGCGATTTCGTAATTCACTCATATTTCTCTCTAAGAAGCTCTAATTTCTTTGAACCTTTTCCCATCTCAATAATATTATATAGGGCTATTATTGACCATGAATTGGGGTCCTAATTCAACCAAACAAAAAAATTGGCCTTTCAGGCCAAATCTCCTAGGCTGCAGCCTAGGGCTCCGAAACTATTTCGTAATTCACTCATATTTCTCTCTAACAAGCCCTAATTTTTTTGAACCTTTTCCCATCTCAATAATATTTTATAGGGCGATTATTGACCATGAATTGGGGTCCTAATTCAGCCAAACAAAAAAATTGACCTTTCAGGCCAAATCACCTAGGCAACTGCATAGGGCTCCGAAGCAATTTCGTAATTCACTCATATTTCTCTCTAACAAGAATTAATTTTTTTGAAAATTTTCCCATCTCAATAATATTATATAGGGCTATTATTGACCATGAATTGGGGTCCTAATTCAGCAAAACAAAAAAATTGACCTCTCAGGCCAAATCTCCTAGGCAGCTGCCTAGGGCTCTGAAGCGATCTCCTAATTCACTCATATTTCTCTCTAACTAGCTCTAATTATTTTGAACCATTTCCCATCTCAATAATATTATATAGGGCTTTTATTGACCATGAATTGGGGTCCTAATTAAACCAAATAAAAAAAATTTCCTTTCAGGCCAAATCTCCTAGGCCGCTGCCTAGGGCTACGAAGAGATCTCGTAATTCACTCATCTTTCTCCATAACAAGCTCTAATCTTTTTTATCCTTTTCCCATCACAATAATATTATACAGGGATATTTTTGACCATGTATTGGGGTCCTAATTCAACCAAACAAAAAAATTGAACTTTCAGGCCAAATCTCCTAGGCAGCTGCCTAGGGCTCCGAAGCGATTTCGTAATTCACTCATATTTCTCTCTAACAAGCTCTAATTTTTTTGAACTTTTTCCCATCTCAATAATATTATATAGGGCTATTATTGACAATGAATTGGGGTCCTAATTCAACCAAACAAAAAAATTGACCTTTCAGGCCAAATCTCCTAGGCAGCTGCCTAGGGCTCCGAAACGATCTCGTAAATCACTCATATTTCTCTCTAACAAGCCCTAATTTATTTAAACGTTTTCCCATCTCAATAATACTATATTTGGCTATTATTGACCATGAATTGGGGTCCTAATTTAACCAAACAAAAAAATTGACCTTTTAGGCCAAATCTCCTAGGCAGAGTTGCCTTGGGCTCCGAAGCGATCTCGTAATTCACACATATTTCTCTCTAACAAGCTCTAATTTTTTGAACCTTTTCCCATCTAAAGTATATTATATAGGGATATTATTGACCAAGAATTGGGGTCCTAATTCAACAAAACAAAAAATTTGACCTCTCGGGCCAAATCTCCTAGGCAGCTACCTAGGGCTCCGAAACGATCTCGTAATTTACTCATATTTCTCTCTAACTAGCTCTAATTATTTTGAACCATTTCCCATCTCAATAATATTATATAGGGCTTTTATTGACCATGAATTGGTGTCCTAATTCAACCAAATAAAAAAATTTACCTTTCAGGCCAAATCTCCTAGGAAGCTACCTAGGGCTACGAAGCGATCTCGTAATTCACTCATCTTTCTCCATTACAAGCTCTAATCTTTTTTATCCTTTTCCCATCTCAATAATATTATACAGGCCTATTTTTGACCATGTATTGGGGTCCTAATTCAACCAAACAAAAAAATTGACCTTTCAGGCCAAATCTCCTAGGCTGCAGCCTAGGGCTCCGAAACTATTTCGTAATTCACTCATATTTCTCTCTAACAAGCCCTAATTTTTTTGAACCTTTTCCCATCTCAATAATATTATATAGGGCGATTATTGACCATGAATTGGGGTCCTAATTCAGCCAAACAAAAAAATTGACCTTTTAGGACAAATCACCTAGGCAACTGCCTAGGGCTCCGAAGCAATTTCGTAATTCACTCATATTTCTCTCTAACAAGAATTAATTTTTTTGAAAATTTTCCCATCTCAATAATATTATATAGGGCTATTATTGACCATGAATTGGGGTCCTAATTCAGCAAAACAAAAAAATTGACCTCTCAGGCCAAATCTCCTAGGCAGCTCCCTAGGGCTCTGAAGCGATCTCCTAATTCACTCATATTTCTCTCTAACTAGCTCTAATTATTTTCAACCATTTCCCATCTCAATAATATTATATAGGGCTTTTATTGACCATGAATTGGGGTCCTAATTAAACCAAATAAAAAAAATTTCCTTTCAGGCCAAATCTCCTAGGCCGCTGCCAAGGGCTACGAAGAGATCTCGTAATTCACTCATCTTTCTCCATAACAAGCTCTAATCTTTTTTATCCTTTTCCCATCTCAATAATATTATACAGGGCTATTTTTGACCATGTATTGGGGTCCTAATTCAACCAAACAAAAAAATTGAACTTTCAGGCCAAATCTCCTAGGCAGCTGCCTAGGGCTCCGAAGCGATTTCGTAATTCACTCATATTTTTCTCTAACAAGCTCTAATTTTTTTGAAATTTTTCCCATCTCAATAATATTATATAGGGCTATTATTGACAATGAATTGGGGTCCTAATTCAACCAAACAAAAAAATTGACCTTTCAGGCCAAATCTCCTAGGCAGCTGCCTAGGGCTCCGAAACGATCTCGTAAATCACTCATATTTCTCTCTAACAAGCCCTAATTTATTTAAACCTTTTCCCATCTCAATAATACTATATTGGGCTATTATTGACCATGAACTGGGGTCCTAATTTAACCAAACAAAAAAATTGACCTTTTAGGCCAAATCTCCTAGGCAGAGTTGCCTTGGGCTCCGAAGCGATCTCATAATTCACACATATTTCTCTCTAACAAGCTCTAATTTTTTGAACCTTTTCCCATCTAAAGTATATTATATAGGGATATTATTGACCATGAATTGGGGTCCTAATTCAACAAAACAAAAAATTTGACCTCTCAGGCCAAATCTCCTAGGCAGCTACCTAGGGCTCTGAAACGATCTCGTAATTTACTCATATTTCTCTCTAACTAGCTCTAATTATTTTGAACCATTTCCCATCTCAATAATATTATATAGGGCTTTTATTGACCATGAATTGGTGTCCTAATTCAACCAAATAAAAAAATTTACCTTTCAGGCCAAATCTCCTAGGAAGCTACCTAGGGCTACGAAGCGATCTCGTAATTCACTCATCTTTCTCCATTACAAGCTCTAATCTTTTTTATCCTTTTCCCATCTCAATAATATTATACAGGCCTATTTTTGACCATGTATTGGGGTCCTAATTCAACCAAACAAGAAAATTGACCTTTCAGGCCAAATCTCCTAGGCAGCAGCCTAGGGCTCCGAAGCGATTTCGTAATTCACTCATATTTCTCTCTAACAAGCTCTAATTTTTTTGAACCTTTTCCCATCTCAATAATATTATATAGGGCTATTATTGACCATGAATTGGTGTCCTAATTCAACCAAATAAAAAAATTTACCTTTCATTCCAAATCTCCTAGGCTGCTACCTAGGGCTACGAAGCGATCTCTTAATTCACTCATCTTTGTCCATTACAAGCTCTAATCTTTTTTATCCTTTTCCCATCTCAATAATATTATACAGGCCTATTTTTTACCATGTATTGGGGTCCTAATTCAACCAAACAAAAAAATTGACCATTTAGGCCAAATCTCCTAGGCAGCTGCCTAGGGCTCCGAAGCGATTTCGTAATTCACTCATATTTCTCTCTAACAAGCTCTAATTTTTTTGAACTTTTTCCCATCTCTATAATATTATATAGGGCTATTATTGACAATGAATTGGGGTCCTAATTCAACCAAACAAAAAAATTGACCTTTCAGGCCAAATCTCCTAGGCAGCTGCCTAGGGCTCCGAAACGATCTCGTAAATCACTCATATTTCTCTCTAACAAGCCCTAATTTATTTAAACCTTTTCCCATCTCAATAATACTATATTGGGCTATTATTGACCATGAATTGGGGTCCTAATTTAACCAAACAAAAAAATTGACCTTTTAGGCCAAATCTCCTAGGCAGAGTTGCCTTGGGCTCCGAAGCGATCTCGTAATTCACACATATTTCTCTCTAACAAGCTCTAATTTTTTGAACCTTTTCCCATCTAAAGTATATTATATAGGGATATTATTGACCATGAATTGGGGTCCTAATTCAACAAAACAAAAAATTTGACCTCTCAGGCCAAATCTCCTAGGCAGCTACCTAGGGCTCCGAAACGATCTCGTAATTTACTCATATTTCTCTCTAACTAGCTCTAATTATTTTGAACCATTTCCCATCTCAATAATATTATATAGGGCTTTTATTGACCATGAATTGGTGTCCTAATTCAACCAAATAAAAAAATTTACCTTTCAGGCCAAATCTCCTAGGAAGCTACCTAGGGCTACGAAGCGATCTCGTAATTCACTCATCTTTCTCCATTACAAGCTCTAATCTTTTTTATCCTTTTCCCATCTCAATAATATTATACAGGCCTATTTTTGACCATGTATTGGGGTCCTAATTCAACCAAACAAAAAAATTGACCTTTCAGGCCAAATCTCCTAGGCAGCAGCCTAGGGCTCCGAAGCGATTTCGTAATTCACTCATATTTCTCTCTAACAAGCTCTAATTTTTTTTAACCTTTTCCCATCTCAATAATATTATATAGGGCTATTATTGACCATGAATTGGTGTCCTAATTCAACCAAATAAAAAAATTTACCTTTCATGCCAAATCTCCTAGGCTGCTACCTAGGGCTACGAAGCGATCTCGTAATTCACTCATCTTTGTCCATTACAAGCTCTAATCTTTTTTATCCTTTTCCCATCTCAATAATATTATACAGGCCTATTTTTTACCATGTATTGGGGTCCTAATTCAACCAAACAAAAAAATTGACCATTTAGGCCAAATCTCCTAGGCTGCTGCCTAGGGCTCCGAAGCGATTTCGTAATTCACTCATATTTCTCTCTAAGAAGCTCTAATTTCTTTGAACCTTTTCCCATCTCAATAATATTATATAGGGCTATTATTGACCATGAATTGGGGTCCTAATTCAACCAAACAAAAAAATTGACCTTTCAGGCCAAATCTCCTAGGCTGCAGCCTAGGGCTCCGAAACTATTTCGTAATTCACTCATATTTCTCTCTAACAAGCCCTAATTTTTTTGAACCTTTTCCCATCTCAATAATATTATATAGGGCGATTATGGACCATGAATTGGGGTCCTAATTCAGCCAAACAAAAAAATTGACCTTTCAGGCCAAATCACCTAGGCAACTGCCTAGGGCTCCGAAGCAATTTCGTAATTCACTCATATTTCTCTCTAACAAGAATTAATTTTTTTGAAAATTTTCCCATCTCAATAATATTATATAGGGCTATTATTGACCATGAATTGGGGTCCTAATTCAGCAAAACAAAAAAATAGACCTCTCAGGCCAAATCTCCTAGGCAGCTGCCTAGGGCTCTGAAGCGATCTCCTAATTCACTCATATTTCTCTCTAACTAGCTCTAATTATTTTGAACCATTTCCCATCTCAATAATATTATATAGGGCTTTTATTGACCATGAATTGGGGTCCTAATTAAACCAAATAAAAAAAATTTCCTTTCAGGCCAAATCTCCTAGGCCGCTGCCTAGGGCTACGAAGAGATCTCGTAATTCACTCATCTTTCTCCATAACAAGCTCTAATCTTTTTTATCCTTTTCCCATCTCAATAATATTATACAGGGCTATTTTTGACCATGTATTGGGGTCCTAATTCAACCAAACAAAAAAATTGAACTTTCAGGCCAAATCTCCTAGGCAGCTGCCTAGGGCTCCGAAGCGATTTCGTAATTCACTCATATTTCTCTCTAACAAGCTCTAATTTTTTTGAACTTTTTCCCATCTCAATAATATTATATAGGGCTATTATTGACAATGAATTGGGGTCCTAATTCAACCAAACAAAAAAATTGACCTTTCAGGCCAAATCTCCTAGGCAGCTGCCTAGGGCACCGAAACGATCTCGTAATTCACTCATATTTCTCTCTAACAAGCCCTAATTTTTTTGAACCTTTTCCCATCTCAATAATACTATATAGGGCTATTATTGACCATGAATTGGGGTCCTAATTTAACCAAACAATAAAATTGACCTTTCAGGCCAAATCTCCTAGGCGGAGTTGCCTAGGGCTGCGAAGCGATCTCGTAATTCACTCATATTTCTCTCTAACAAGCTCTAATTTTTTTGAACCTTTTCCCATCTAAATAATATTATATAGGGATATTATTGACCAAGAATTGGGGTCCTAATTCAACAAAACAAAAAAATTGACCTCTCAGGCCAAATCTCCTAGGCAGCTGCCTAGGGCTCCGAAGCGATCTCGTAATTCACTAATATTTCTCTCTAACTAGCTCTAATTATTTTGAACCATTTCCCATCTCAATAATATAAAATAGGGCTTTTATTGACCATGAATTGGTGTCCTAATTCAACGAAATAAAAAAATTTACCTTTCAGGCCAAATCTCCTAGGCAGCTACCTAGGGCTACGAAGCGATCTCGTAATTCACTCATATTTCTCCGTGACAAGCTCTAATATTTTTGAACCTTTTCCCATCTCATTAATATTATACAGGGCTATTATTGACCATGAATTGGGGTCCTAATTCAACCAAACAAAAAATTGTCCTTTCCGGCCAAATCTCCTAGGCAGCAGCCTTGGGCTCCGAAACGATCTCGTAATTCACTCATATTTCTCTCTAACAAGCCCTAAATTATTTGAACCTTTTCCCATCTCAATAATACTATAGTGGGCTATTATTGACCATGAATTGGGGTCCTAATTTAACCAAACAAAAAAATTGACCTTTTAGGCCAAATCTCCTAGGCAGAGTTGCCTTGGGCTCCGAAGCGATCTCGTAATTCACTCATCTTTCTCCATAACAAGCTCTAATCTTTTTTATCCTTTTCCCATCTGAATAATATTATACAGGGCTATTTTTGACCATGTATTGGGGTCCTATTTCAACCAAACAAAAAAATTGACCTTTCAGGCCTAATCTCCTAAGCAGCAGCCTAGGGCCCCGAAGCGATTTCGTAATTCACTCATATTTCTCTCTAACAAGCTCTAATTTTTTTGAACCTTTTCCCATCTCAATAATATTATATAGGACTATTATTGACCATGAATTGGGGTCCTAATTCAACCAAACAAAAAAATTGACCTTTCAGGCCAAATCTACTACGCTGCTGCCTAGGGCTCCGAAGCAATTTCGTAATTCACTCATATTTCTCTCTAACAAGCTCTAATTTTTTTGAACCTTTTCCCATCTCAATAATATTATATAGGGCTATTATTGACCATGAATTGGGGTCCTAATTCAACCAAACAAAAAAATTGACCTCTCAGGCCAAATCTCCTAGGCAGCTGCCTAGGGCTCCGAAACGATCTCGTAATTCACTCATATTTCTCTCTAACAAGCCCTAATTTTTTTGAACCTTTTCCCATCTCAATAATACTATATAGGGTTATTATTGACCATGAATTGGGGTCCTAATTTAACCAAACAAAAAAATTGACCTTTCAGGCCAAATCTCCTAGGCAGAGTTGCCTAGGGCTCCGAAGCGATCTCGTAATTCACGCATATTTCTCTCTAACAAGCTTTAATTTTTATGAACCTTTTCCCATCTAAAGTATATTATATAGGGATATTATAGACCATGAATTGGGGTCCTAATTCAACAAAACAAAAAAATTGACCTCTCAGGCCAAATCTCCTAGGCAGCTGCCTATGGCTCCGAAGCGATCTCGTAATTCACTCATATTTCTCTCTAACTATCTCTAATTATTTTGAACCATTTCCCATCTCAATAATATTATATAGGGCTTTTATTGACCATGAATTGGTGTCCTAATTCAACAAAATAAAAAAATTTACCTTTCAGGCCAAATCTCCTAGGCAGCTACCTAGGGCTACGTAGCGATCTCGTAATTCACTCATCTTTCTCCATTACAAGCTCTAATCTTTTTTATCCTTTTCCCATCTCATTAATATTAAACAGGCCTATTTTTGACCATGTATTGGGGTCCTAATTCAACCAAACAAAAAAATTGACCTTTCAGGCCAAATCTCCTAGGCAGCAGCCTAGGGCCCCGAAGCAATTTCGTAATTCACTCATATTTCTCTCTAACAAGCTCTAATTTTTTTGAACCTTTTCCCATCTCAATAATATTATATAGGACTATTATTGACCATGAATTGGGGTCCTAATTCAACCAAAAAAAAAAATTGACCTTTCAGGCCAAATCTCCTACGCTGCTGCCTAGGGCTCCGAAGCAATTTCGTAATTCACTCATATTTCTCTCTAACAAGCTCTAATTTTTTTGAACCTTTTCCCATCTCAATAATATTATATAGGACTATTATTTATCATGAATTGGGGTCCTAATTCAACCAAACAAAAAAATTGACCTTTCAGGCCAAATCTCCTACGCTGCTGCCTAGGGCTCTGAAGCAATTTCGTAATTCACTCATATTTCTCTCTAACAAGCTCTAATTTTTTTGACCCTTTTCCCATCTCAATAATATTATATAGGGCTATTATTGACCATGAATTGGGGTCCTAATTCAACCAAACAAAAAAATTGACCTCTCAGGCCAAATCTCCTAGGCAGCTGCCTAGGGCTCCGAAACGATCTCGTAATTCACTCATATTTCTCTCTAACAAGCCCTAATTTTTTTGAACCTTTTCCCATCTCAATAATACTATATAGGGCTATTATTGACCATGAATTGGGGTCCTAATTTAACCAAACAAAAAAATTGACCTTTCAGGCCAAATCTCCTAGGCAGAGTTGCCTAGGGCTCCGAAGCGATCTCGTAATTCACGCATATTTCTCTCTAACAAGATCTAATTTTTTTGAACCTTTTCCCATCTAAAGTATATTATATAGGGATATTATTGACCATGAATTGGGGTCCTAATTCAACAAAACAAAAAAAATTGACCTCTCAGGCCAAATCTCCTAGGCAGCTGCCTATGGCTCCGAAGCGATCTCGTAATTCACTCATATTTCTCTCTAACTATCTCTAATTATTTTGAACCATTTCCCATCTCAATAATATTATATAGGGCTTTTATTGACCATGAATTGGTGTCCTAATTCAAAAAAATAAAAAAATTTACCTTTCAGGCCAAATCTCCTAGGCAGCTACCTAGGGCTACGAAGCGATCTCGTAATTCACTCATCTTTCTCCATTACAAGCTCTAATATTTTTTATCCTTTTCCCATCTCAATAATATTATACAGGCCTATTTTTGACCATGTATTGGGGTCCTAATTCAACCAAACAAAAAAATTGACCTTTCAGGCCAAATCTCCTAGGCAGCAGCCTAGGGCCCCGAAGCGATTTCGTAATTCACTCATATTTCTCTCTAACAAGCTCTAATTTTTTTGAACCTTTTCCCATCTCAATAATATTATATAGGACTATTATTGACCAGGAATTGGGGTTCTAATTCAACCAAACAAAAAAATTGACCTTTCAGGCCAAATCTCCTACGCTGCTGCCTAGGGCTCTGAAGCAATTTCGTAATTCACTCATATTTCTCTCTAACAAGCTCTAATTTTTTTGAACCTTTTCCCATCTCAATAATATTATATAGGACTATTATTGACCATGAATTGGGGTCCTAATTCAACCAAACAAAAAAATTGACCTTTCAGGCCAAATCTCCTACGCTGCTGCCTAGGGCTCCGAAGCAATTTCGTAATTCACTCATATTTCTCTCTAACAAGCTCTAATTTTTTTGAACCTTTTCCCATCTCAATAATATTATATAGGTCTATTATTGACCATGAATTGGGGTCCTAATTCAACCAAACAAAAAAATTGACCTCTCAGGCCAAATCTCCTAGGCAGCTGCCTAGGGCTCCGAAACGATCTCGTAATTCACTCATATTTCTCTCTAACAAGCCCTAATTTTTTTGAACCTTTTCCCATCTCAATAATACTATATAGGGCTATTATTGACCATGAATTGGGGTCCTAATTTAACCAAACAAAAAAATTGACCTTTCAGGCCAAATCTCCTAGGCAGAGTTGCCTAGGGCTCCGAAGCAATCTCGTAATTCACGCATATTTCTCTCTAACAAGCTCTAATTTTTTTGAACCTTTTCCCATCTAAAGTATATTATATAGGGATATTATTGACCATGAATTGGGGTCCTAATTCAACAAAACAAAAAAATTGACCTCTCAGGCCAAATCTCCTAGGCAGCTGCCTAGGGTTCCGAAGCGATCTCGTAATTCACTCATATTTCTCTCTAACTATCTCTAATTATTTTGAACCATTGCCCATCTCAATAATATTATATAGGGCTTTTATTGACCATGAATTGGTGTCCTAATTCAACCAAATAAAAAAATTTACCTTTCAGGCCAAATCTCCTAGGGAGCTGCCAAGGGCTACGAAGCGATCTCGTAATTCACTCATCTTTCTCCATAACAAGCTCTAATCTTTTTTATCCTTTTCCCATCTGAATAATATTATACAGGGCTATTTTTGACCATGTATTGGGGTCCTAATTCAACCAAACAAAAAAATTGACCTTTCAGGCCAAATCTCCTAGGCAGCAGCCTAGGGCCCCGAAGCGATTTCGTAATTCCCTCATATTTCTCTCTAACAAGCTCTAATTTTTTTGAACATTTTCCCATCTCAATAAAATTATATAGGACTATTATTGACCATGAATTGGGGTCCTAATTCAACCAAACAAAAAAATTGACCTTTCAGGCCAAATCTCCTACGCTGCTGCCTAGGGCTCCGAAGCAATTTCGTAATTCACTCATATTTCTCTCTAACAAGCTCTAATTTTTTTGAACCTTTTCCCATCTCAATAATAATATATAGGGCTATTATTGACCATGAATTGGGGACCTAATTCAACCAAACAAAAAAATTGACCTCTCAGGCCAAATCTCCTAGGCAGCTGCCTAGGGCTACGAAGCGATCTCGAAATTCACTCATATTTCTCTCTAACCAGCTCTAATTATTTTGAACCATTTCCCATCTCAATAATATTATATAGGGACATTATTGACCATGAATTGGGGTCCTTATTCAACCAAAAAAAAGAAATTGACCTTTCAGGCCAAATCTCCTAGGCAGCTGCCTAGGGCTCCGAAGTGATTTCGTAATTCACTCAAATTTCTCTCTAACAAGATCTAATTTTTTTGAACCTTTTCCCATCTCAATAATATTATATAGGGCAATTATTGACCATGAATTCGTGTCCTAATTCAACCAAACAAAAAAATTGAACTTTTTGGCCAAATCTCCTAGGCAGAGTTGCCTAGGGCTCCGAAGCAATCTCGTAATTCACGCATATTTCTCTCTAACAAGCTCTAATTTTTTTGAACCTTTTCCCATCTAAAGTATATTATATAGGGATATTATTGACCATGAATTGGGGTCCTAATTCAACAAAACAAAAAAATTGACCTCTCAGGCCAAATCTCCTAGGCAGCTGCCTAGGGTTCCGAAGCGATCTCGTAATTCACTCATATTTCTCTCTAACTATCTCTAATTATTTTGAACCATTGCCCATCTCAATAATATTATATAGGGCTTTTATTGACCATGAATTGGTGTCCTAATTCAACCAAATAAAAAAATTTACCTTTCAGGCCAAATCTCCTAGGGAGCTGCCAAGGGCTACGAAGCGATCTCGTAATTCACTCATCTTTCTCCATAACAAGCTCTAATCTTTTTTATCCTTTTCCCATCTGAATAATATTATACAGGGCTATTTTTGACCATGTATTGGGGTCCTAATTCAACCAAACAAAAAAATTGACCTTTCAGGCCAAATCTCCTAGGCAGCAGCCTAGGGCCCCGAAGCGATTTCGTAATTCCCTCATATTTCTCTCTAACAAGCTCTAATTTTTTTGAACATTTTCCCATCTCAATAAAATTATATAGGACTATTATTGACCATGAATTGGGGTCCTAATTCAACCAAACAAAAAAATTGACCTTTCAGGCCAAATCTCCTACGCTGCTGCCTAGGGCTCCGAAGCAATTTCGTAATTCACTCATATTTCTCTCTAACAAGCTCTAATTTTTTTGAACCTTTTCCCATCTCAATAATAATATATAGGGCTATTATTGACCATGAATTGGGGACCTAATTCAACCAAACAAAAAAATTGACCTCTCAGGCCAAATCTCCTAGGCAGCTGCCTAGGGCTACGAAGCGATCTCGAAATTCACTCATATTTCTCTCTAACCAGCTCTAATTATTTTGAACCATTTCCCATCTCAATAATATTATATAGGGACATTATTGACCATGAATTGGGGTCCTTATTCAACCAAAAAAAAGAAATTGACCTTTCAGGCCAAATCTCCTAGGCAGCTGCCTAGGGCTCCGAAGTGATTTCGTAATTCACTCAAATTTCTCTCTAACAAGATCTAATTTTTTTGAACCTTTTCCCATCTCAATAATATTATATAGGGCAATTATTGACCATGAATTCGTGTCCTAATTCAACCAAACAAAAAAATTGAACTTTTTGGCCAAATCTCCTAGGCAGCATCCTAGGGCTACGAAGCGATCTCGTAATTCACTCATATTTCTCCGTAACAAGCTCTAATATTTTTGAACCTTTTCCCATCTCAATAATATTATACAGGGCTATTATTGAACATGAATTGGGGTCCTAATTCAACCAAACAAAAAAATTGACCACTCAGGCCAAATCTCCTATGCAGCTGCCTAGGGCTCCGAAGCGATCTCGAAATTCACTCATATTTCTCTCTAACTAGCTCTAATTATTTTGAACCATTTCCCATCTCAATAATATTATATAGGGCTATTATTGACCATGAATTGGGGTCCTAATTCAACCAAACCAAAAAATTGACCTTTCAGGACAAATCTCTTATGCTGCTGCCTAGGGCTCCGAAACGATCTCTTAATTCACTCATATTTCTCTCTAACAAGCCCAATTTTTTTTGAACCTTTTCCCATCTCAATAATATTATATAGGGCTATTATTGACCATGAATTGGGGTCCTAATTTAACCAAACAAAAAAATAGACCTTTCAGGCCAAATCTCCTAGGCAGTTGCCTAGGGCTCCGAAACGATCTAGTAATTCACTCATATTTCTCTCTAACAAGCTCTAATTTTTTTGAACCTTTTCCCATCTAAATAATATTATATAGGGCTATTATTGACCATGAATTGGGGTCCTAATTCAACCACACAAAAAAATTGACCTTTCAGGCCAAATCTCCTACGCAGCTGCCTAGGGCTCCGATGCGATTTCGTAATTCCCTCAAATTTCTCTCTAACAAGCTCAAATTTTTTTGAACCTTTTCCCATCTCAATAATATTATATAGGGCAATTATTGACCCTGAATTCGTGTCCTAATTCAACCAAACAAAAAAATTGACCTTTCAGGCCAAATCTCCTTTGCAGCTGCCTAGGGCTACGAAACGATCTCGTAATTCACTCATATTTCTCCGTAACAACTCTAATAGTTTTGAACCTTTTCCCATCACAATAATATTATACAGGGCTATTATTGACCATGAATTGGGGCCCTAATTCAACCAAACAAAAAAATTGGCCTTTCAGGCCAAATCACCTAGGCAGCTGCCTAGGGCTCCGAAGCAATTTCGTAATTCACTCATATTTCTCTCTAACAAGCTTTAATTTTTTTGAACCTTTTCCCATCTCAATAATATTATATAGGGCTATTATTGACCATGAATTGGGGTCCTAATTCAACAAAACAAAAAAATTGACCTCTTAGGCCAAATCTCCTAGGCAGCTGCCTAGGGCTCTGAAGCGATCTCGTAATTCACTCATATTTCTCTCTAACTAGCTCTAATTATTTTGAACCATTTCCCATCTCAATAATATTATATAGGGCTTTTATTGACCATGATTTCGTGTCCTAATTCAACCAAACAAAAAAATTGACCTTTCAGGCCAAATCTCCTAGGCAGCTTCCTAGGGTTACGATGCGATCTCGTAATTCACTCTTATTTCTCCGTAACAAGCTCTAATATTTTTGAACCTTTTCCCATCTCAATAATATTATACAGGGCTATTATTGACCATGAATTGGGGTCCTAATTAAACCAAACAAAAAAATTGACCTTTCAGGCCAAATCTCCTAGCCAGCTGCCTAGGGCTACGAACCGATCTCGTTATTCACTCATATTTCTCCGTAACATGCTCTAATATTTTTGAACCTTTTCCCATCTCTATAATATTATACAGGGCCATTATTGACCATGAATTGGGGTCCGAATTCAAACAAACAAAAAAATTGACCTTTCAGGCCAAATCTCCTTGGCTGCTGCCTACGGCTCCGAAGCAATTTCGTAATTTACTCATATTTCTCTCTAACAAGCTCTAATTTTTTTGAACCTTTTCCCATCTAAATAATATTATATAGGGCTATTATTGACCATGAATTGGGGTCCTAATTCAACCACACAAAAAAATTGACCTTTCAGGCCAAATCTCCTAGGCAGCTGCCTAGGGCTCCGATGCGATTTCGTAATTCCCTCAAATTTCTCTCTAACAAGCTCAAATTTTTTTGAACCTTTTCCCATCTCAATAATATTATATAGGGCAATTATTGACCCTGAATTCGTGTTCTAATTCAACCAAACAAAAAAATTGACCTTTCAGGCCAAATCTCCTATGCAGCTGCCTAGGGCTACGAAACGATCTCGTAATTCTCTCATATTTCTCCGTAACAACTCTAATATTTTTTAACCTTTTCCCATCACAATAATATTATACAGGGCTATTATTGACCATGAATTGGGGCCCTAATTCAACCAAACAAAAAAATTGGCCTTTCAGGCCAAATCACCTAGGCAGCTGCCTAGGGCTCCGAAGCAATTTCGTAATTCACTCATATTTCTCTCTAACAAGCTTTAATTTTTTTGAACCTTTTCCCATCTCAATAATATTATATAGGGCTATTATTGACCATGAATTGGGGTCCTAATTCAACAAAACAAAAAAATTGACCTCTTAGGCCAAATCTCCTAGGCAGCTGCCTAGGGCTCTGAAGCGATCTCGTAATTCACTGATATTTCTCTCTAACTAACTCTAATTATTTTGAACCATTTCCCATATCAATAATATTATATAGGGCTATTATTGACCATGATTTCGTGTCCTAATTCAACCAAACAAAAAAATTGACCTTTCAGGCCAAATCTCCTAGGCAGCTGCCTAGGGCTACGAAGCGATCT
Organism: Humulus lupulus; assembly: GCF_963169125.1. Classification (NCBI taxonomy): domain Eukaryota; kingdom Viridiplantae; phylum Streptophyta; class Magnoliopsida; order Rosales; family Cannabaceae; genus Humulus; species Humulus lupulus. Next base: position 45,891 of record NW_026908558.1, read on the forward strand.
CGTAATTCACTCTTATTTCTCCGTAACAAGCTCTAATATTTTTGAACCTTTTCCCATCTCAATAATATTATACAGGGCTATTATTGACCATGAATTGGGGTCCTAATTAAACCAAACAAAAAAATTGACCTTTCAGGCCAAATCTCCTAGCCAGCTGCCTAGGGCTACGAAGCGATCTCGTTATTCACTCATATTTCTCCGTAACATGCTCTAATATTTTTGAACCTTTTCCCATCTCTATAATATTATACAGGGCTATTATTGACCATGAATTGGGGTCCGAATTCAAACAAACAAAAAAATTGACCTTTCAGGCCAAATCTCCTAGGCTGCTGCCTACGGCTCCGAAGCAATTTCGTAATTTACTCATATTTCTCTCTAACAAGCTCTAATTTTTTTTGAACCTTTTCCCATCTCAATAATATTATATAGGGCTATTATTGACCATGAATTGGGGTCCTAATTCAACCAAACAATAAAATTGACCTCTCAGGCCAAATCTCCTAGGCAGCTGCCTAGGGCTACGAAGCGATCTCGAAATTCACTCATATTTCTCTCTAACCAGCTCTAATTATTTTGAACAATTTCCCATCTCAATAATATTATATAGGGATATTATTGACCATGAATTGGGGTCCTAATTCAACCAAAAAAAAAATTGACCTTTCAGGCCAAATCTTCTAGGCAGCTGCCAAGGGCTCCGAAGCAATTTCGTAATTCACTCGTATTTCTCTCTAACAAGCTCTTATTTTTTTGAACCTTTTCCCATCTCAATAATATTATATAGGGCTATTATTGACCATGAATTGGGGTCCAAATTCAACCAAACAAAAAAATTGACCTCTCAGGCCAAATCTCCTAGGCAGCTGCCTAGTGTAACATGCCGGCCTTGATGGTATGTTACATGCTAGGATGGCGCTCGGTCTGATGCGCACGCGAGGGTGCAGGCTGATGAGCATGCTGATGCCTAGTTTGTACGGCAGTGGCATTTTCGTAAATATCTTCAATATTGCCCGGAAATGGACGGGACTTGGTAGGTTCCATATTGAAGGGTCAATGAACGCAATGGTATGATCGGATTTGGGAGATTCGGAGAATTGGTGAGCTGGAAGCCAAATATGTCTCCCAAGCGAAAATCATATATGTTCCTGGTAGAAGGCTAAAAGCTCAGAAGGCTCTTTGTAGGGGGAGCACCTGGTGTCAGCTCTCCACCACCCCCTGGCGCAGGTGCGTCAAGTGAGCTACTACTAGTTGGGAGGACTAGTAGGGCGGGCATATGAGGACCACGAGAGGACTCATATGTCTCCATGAGTAGGAGTACTCATGGACATTACCGGGCCGCCCCGGTAGTGCGTCGAAGTGTGCTGCCAGAGGTTTAAGGGTACGGTTCCCTTGGCTTGCCGGGATGCCGCTTGCATGGAACGTGGCCCAAACCTTCGAGAGATGTCGTGGTGCGCCATGGCCACGAATCTCGACACGAGATGGCATGGGAAGCCATTCGTGGGACTTGTTAGCATGCAAGCATTGGAGGGTGCACTATGCTTGAGTAGGACAGAGGTCCAGTGTATGCTACTAGTCTGGCAGCCAGTCTCGAGGGCCTGCCAACATGCATGATGGTATGGTTCCTTGAGGATTAGACCATGGACGCATGGGAGTCCTTGGTCTGTGACGTGAGCTAATCAGATAGTATCGAATGGGGCATGATGAGAGCTAATGGCACGTCAGCTTGGTGTTGGCTCTTGGCAACACATGCTACCTGGACTTGCGAATGTCTGGGTGAGCATCGGTGTAGGGATTTGCCTTGCCATAGTGAGAACCTATGGACAGTGTGAGTGTCTTGGCTAGATAGCCTTGATGCATGATTGCACTCATAGATGCTTGAGAGCATGACTCAGCGAGAGTTGTTCAAGAGACGGAAGTGTGCAGAGGCACAAGGTCGCGCGAAAAATGTGGCCATTGTTATTCGAATGGCTGGAAGGCTGACCTTGGCTCAGAGGAGTCAAGGTGCCGTACGGGCATTTCCGCTGTCAGAATGTAAGCCCGTGACACCTAGGGCTCCGAAGCGATCTCGTAATTCACTCATATTTCTCTCTAACTAGCTCTAATTATTTTGAACCATTTCCCATCTCAATAATATTATATAGGGCTATTATTGACCATGAATTGGGGTCCTAATTCAACCAAACAAAAAAATTGACCTTTCAGGCCAAATCTCCTAGGCAGCGGCCTAGAGCTCCGAAGCGATTTCGTAATTCACTCATATTTCCCTCTAACAAGCTCTAATTTTTTTGAACCTTTTCCCATCTCAATAATATTATATAGGGCTATTATTGACCATGAATTAGGGTCCTAATTCAATTAAACAAAAAAACTGACCTTTCAGGCCAAATCTCCTAGGCAGCTGCCTAGGGCTCCGAAGCGATTTCGTAATTCACTCATATTTCTCTCGAACAAGCTCTAATTTTTTTAAACCTTTCCCCATCTCAATAATATTATACAGGGCTATTATTGACCATGAATTGGGGTCCTAATTCAACCAAACAAAAAAATTGACCTTTCAGGCCAAATCTCCTAGGCAGCGGCCTAGGGCTCCGAAGCGATTTCGTAATTCACTCATATTTCCCTCTAACAAGCTCTAATTTTTTTGAACCTTTTCCCATCTCAATAATATTATATAGGGCTATTATTGACCATGAATTAGGGTCCTAATTCAACCAAACAAAAAAACTGACCTTTCAGGCCAAATCTCCTAGGCAGCTGCCTAGGGCTCCGAAGCGATTTCGTAATTCACTCATATTTCTCTCTAACAAGCTCTAATTTTTTTAAACCTTTCCCCATCTCAATAATATTATACAGGGCTATTATTGACCATGAATTGGGGTCCTAATTCAACCAAACAAAAAAATTGACCTTTCAGGCCAAATCTCCTAGGCAGCTGCCTAGGTCTCCGAAGCGATCTCGTAATTCACTCATATTTCTCTCAAACAAGCTCTAATTTTTTTGAACTTTTTCCCATCTCAATAATATTATATAGGGCTATTATTGACCATGAATTGGGGTCCAAATTCAACCAAACAAAAAAATTGACCTTTCAGGCCAAATCTCCTAGGCAGCTGCCTAGGGCTCCGAAGCGATCTCGTAATTCACTCATATTTCTCTCTAACAAGCTCAAATTTTTTTGAACCCTTTCCCATCTCAATAATATTATATAGGGCAGATATTGACCATGAATTGGGGTCCTAATTCAACCAAACAAAAATACTGACCTATCTGGCCAAATCTCCTAGGCAGCTGCCTAGGGCTCCGAAGAGATTTCGTAATTCACTCATATTTCTCTCTAACAAGCTCTAATTTTTTTGAACCTTTTCCCATCTCAATAATATTATACAGGGCTATTATTGACCATGAATTAGGGTCCTAATTCAACCAAACAAAAAAATTGACCTTTCAGGCCAAATCTCCTAGGCAGCTGCCTAGGGCTCCGAAGCGATCTCGTAATTCACTCATATTTCTCTCTAACAAGCTCTTATTTTTTTGAACCTTTTCCCATCAAAATAATATTATACAGGGCTATGATTGACCATGAATTGGGGTCCGAAATCAAACAAACAAAAAAATTGACCTTTCAGGCCAAATCTCCTAGGCAGCGGCCTAGGGCTCCGAAGCGATTTCGTAATTCACTCATATTTCTCTCTAAAAAGCTTTAATTTTTTTGAACCTTTTCCCATATCAATAATATTATAGAGGGCTATTATTGATTATGAATTGGGGCACTAATTCAACCAAAAAAAAAAATTGACCTCTCAGGCCAAATCTCCTAGGCAGCTGCCTAGGTCTCCGAAGCGATCTCGTAATTCACTCATATTTCTCTCTAACTAGCTCTAATTTTTTTGAACTTTTTCCCATCTCAAAAATATTATATAGGGCTATTATTGACCATGAATTGGGGTCCAAATTCAACCAAACAAAAAAATTGACCTTTCAGGCCAAATCTCCTAGGCAGCTGCCTAGGGCTCCGAAGCGATCTCGTAATTCACTCATATTTCTCTCTAACAAGCTCAAATTTTTTTGAACCCTTTCCCATCTCAATAATATTATATAGGGCAGATATTGACCATGAATTGGGGTCCTAATTCAACCAAACAAAAATACTGACCTATCTGGCCAAATCTCCTAGGCAGCTGCCTAGGGCTCCGAAGAGATTTCGTAAATCACTCATATTTCTCTCTAACAAGCTCTAATTTTTTTGAACCTTTTCCCATCTCAATAATATTATATAGGGCTATTATTGACCATGAATTAGGGTCCTAATTCAACCAAACAAAAAAATTGACCTTTCAGGCCAAATCTCCTAGGCAGCTGCCTAGGGCTGCGAAGCGATCTCGTAATTCACTCATATTTCTCTCTAACAAGCTCTAATTTTTTTGACCCTTTTCCCATCTCAATAATATTATACAGGGCTATTATTGACCATGAATTGGGGTCCGAAATCAAACAAACAAAAAAATTGACCTTTCAGGCCAAATCTCCTAGGCAGCGGCCTAGGGCTCCGAAGCAATTTCGTAATTCACTCATATTTCTCTCTAAAAAGCTTTAATTTTTTTGAACCTTTTCCCATATCAATAATATTATATAGGGCTATTATTGATTATGAATTGGGGCACTAATTCAACCAAAAAAAAAAATTGACCTCTCAGGCCAAATCTCCTAGGCATCTGCCTATGGCTCCGAAGCGATCTCGTAATTCACTCATATTTCTCTCTAACTAGCTCTAATTTTTTTGAAATTTTTCCCATCTCAAAAATATTATATAGGGCTATTATTGACCATGAATTGGGGTCCTAATTCAACCAAACAAAAAAATTGACCTTTCAGGCCAAATTTCCTAGGCAGCTACCTAGCGCTCCGAAGCGATCTCGTAATTCACTCATATTTCTCTCTAACAAGCTCAAATTTTTTTGAACCTTTTCCCATCTCAATAATATTATATAGGGCAGATATTGACCATGAATTGGGGTCCTAATTCAACCAAACAAAAATACTGACCTATCAGGCCAAATCTCCTAGGCAGCTGCCTAGGGCTCCGAAGCGATTTCGTAAATCACTCATATTTCTCTCTAACAAGCTCTAATTTTTTTGAACCTTTTCCCATCTCAATAATATTATATAGGGCTATTATTGACCATGAATTAGGGTCCTAATTCAACAAAACAAAAAAATTGACCTTTCAGGCCAAATCTCCTAGGCCGCTGCCTAGGGCTCCGAAGCGATCTCGTAATTCACTCATATTTCTCTCTAACAAGCTCTAATTTTTTTGAACCTTTTCCCATCTCAATAATATTATACAGGGCTATTATTGACCATGAATTGGGGTCCGAAATCAAACAAACAAAAAAATTGACCTTTCAGGCCAAATCTCCTAGGCAGCGGCCTAGGGCTCCGAAGCAATTTCGTAATTCACTCATATTTCTCTCTAAAAAGCTTTAATTATTTTGAACCTTTTCCCATATCAATAATATTATATAGGGCTATTATTGATTATGAATTGGGGCACTAATTCAACCAAAAAAAAAAATTGACCTCTCAGGCCAAATCTCCTAGGCATGTGCCTATGGCTCCGAAGCGATCTCGTAATTCACTCATATTTCTCTCTAACTAGCTCTAATTATTTTGAACTTTTTCCAATCTCAAAAATATTATATAGGGCTATTATTGACCATGAATTGGGGTCCTAATTCAACCAAACAAAAAAATTGACCTTTCAGGCCAAATTTCCTAGGCAGCTACCTAGGGCTCCGAAGCGATCTCGTAATTCACTCATATTTCTCTCTAACAAGCTCAAATTTTTTTGAACCTTTTCCCATCTCAATAATATTATATAGGGCAGATATTGACCATGAATTGGGGTCCTAATTCAACCAAACAAAAATACTGACCTATCAGGCCAAATCTCCTAGGCAGCTGCCTAGGGCTCCGAAGCGATTTCGTAATTCACTCATATTTATCTCTAACAAGCTCTAATTTTTTTGAACCTTTTCCCATCTCAATAATATTATATAGGGCTATTATTGACCATGAATTAGGGTCCTAATTCAACAAAACAAAAAAATTGACCTTTCAGGCCAAATCTCCTAGGCAGCTGCCTAGGGCTCCGAAGCGATCTCGTAATTCACTCATATTTCTCTCTAACAAGCTCTAATTTTTTTAAACCTTTCCCCATCTCAATAATATTATACAGGGCTATTATTGACCATGAATTGGGGTCCGAAATCAAACAAACAAAAAAATTGACCTTTCAGGCCAAATCTCCTTGGCAGCTGCCTAGGTCTCCGAAGCGATCTCGTAATTCACTCATATTTCTCTCAAACAAGCTCTAATTTTTTTGAACTTTTTCCCATCTCAATAATATTATATAGGGCTATTATTGACCATGAATTGGGGTCCAAATTCAACCAAACAAAAAAATTGACCTTTCAGGCCAAATCTCCTAGGCAGCTGCCTAGGGCTCCGAAGCGATCTCGTAATTCACTCATATTTCTCTCTAACAAGCTCAAATTTTTTTGAACCCTTTCCCATCTCAATAATATTATATAGGGCAGATATTGACCATGAATTGGGGTCCTAATTCAACCAAACAAAAATACTGACCTATCTGGCCAAATCTCCTAGGCAGCTGCCTAGGGCTCCGAAGCGATTTCGTAATTCACTCATATTTCTCTCTAAGAAGCTCTAATTTTTTTGAACCTTTTCCCATCTCAATAATATTATATAGGGCTATTATTGACCATGAATTAGGGTCCTAATTCAACCAAACAAAAAAATTGACCTTTCAGGCCAAATCTCCTAGGCAGCTGCCTAGGGCTCCGAAGCGATCTCGTAATTCACTCATATTTCTCTCTAACAAGCTCTTATTTTTTTGAACCTTTTCCCATCTCAATAATATTATACAGGGCTATGATTGACCATGAATTGGGGTCCGAAATCAAACAAACAAAAAAATTGCCCTTTCAGGCCAAATCTCCTTGGCAGCTGCCTAGGTCTCCGAAGCGATCTCGTAATTCACTCATATTTCTCTCAAACAAGCTCTAATTTTTTTGAACTTTTTCCCAACTCAATAATATTATATAGGGCTATTATTGACCATGAATTGGGGTCCAAATTCAACCAAACAAAAAAATTGACCTTTCAGGCCAAATCTCCTAGGCAGCTGCCTAGGGCTCCGAAGCGATCTCGTAATTCACTCATATTTCTCTCTAACAAGCTCAAATTTTTTTGAACCCTTTCCCATCTCAATAATATTATATAGGGCAGATATTGACCATGAATTGGGGTCCTAATTCAACCAAACAAAAATACTGACCTATCTGGCCAAATCTCCTAGAGCTGCCTAGGGCTCCGAAGCGATTTCGTAATTCACTCATATTTCTCTCTAACAAGCTCTAATTTCTTTGAACCTTTTCCCATCTCAATAATATTATATAGGGCTATTATTGACCATGAATTAGGGTCCTAATTCAACCAAACAAAAAAATTGACCTTTCAGGCCAAATCTCCTAGGCAGCTGCCTAGGGCTCCGAAGCGATCTCGTAATTCACTCATATTTCTCTCTAACAAGCTCTTATTTTTTTGAACCTTTTCCCATCTCAATAATATTATACAGGGCTATGATTGACCATGAATTGGGGTCCGAAATCAAACAAACAAAAAAATTGACCTTTCAGGCCAAATCTCATAGGCAGCGGCCTAGGGCTCCGAAGCAATTTCGTAATTCACTCATATTTCTCTCTAAAAAGCTTTAATTTTTTTGAACCTTTTCCCATATCAATAATATTATATAGGGCTATTATTGATTATGAATTGGGGCACTAATTCAACCAAAAAAAAAAATTGACCTCTCAGGCCAAATCTCCTAGGCATCTGCCTATGGCTCCGAAGCGATCTCGTAATTCACTCATATTTCTCTCTAACTAGCTCTAATTATTTTGAACTTTTTCCCATCTCAAAAATATTATATAGGGCTATTATTGACCATGAATTGGGGTCCTAATTCAACCAAACAAAAAAATTGACCTTTCAGGCCAAATTTCCTAGGCAGCTACCTAGGGCTCCGAAGCGATTTCGTAATTCACTCATATTTCTCTCTAACAAGATATTATTGACCATGAATTGGGGTCCAAATTCAACCAAACAAAAAAATTGACCTTTCAGGCCAAATCTCCTAGGCAGCTGCCTAGGGCTCCGAAGCGATCTCGTAATTCACTCATATTTCTCTCTAACAAGCTCAATTTTTTTTGAACCCTTTCCCATCTCAATAATATTATATAGGGCTATTTTTGACCATGAATTGGGGTCCTAATTCAACTAAACAAAAAAATTGACCTTTCAGGCCAAATCTCCTAGGCAGCTGCCTAGGACTCCGAAGCGATTTCGTAATTCCCTCAAATTTCTCTCTAACAAGCTCAAATTTTTTTGAACCTTTTCCCATCTCAATAATATTATATAGGGCAGATATTGACCATGAATTGGGGTCCTAATTCAACCAAACAAAAAAACTGACCTTTCCGGCCAAATCTCCTAGGCAGCGGCCTAGGGCTCCGAAGCGATTTCGTAATTCCCTCATATTTCTCTCTAACAAGCTCAAATTTTTTTGAACCTTTTCCCATCTCAATAATATTATATAGGGCTATTGTTGACCATGAATTGGGGTCCTAATTCAACCAAACAAAAAAATTGACCTTTCAGGCCAAATCTCCTAGGCAGCAGCCTAGGGCTCCGAAGCGATCTCCTAATTCTCTCTTATTTCTCTCTAACAAGCTCTAAATTTTTTGAACCTTTTCCCATCTCAATAATATTATACAGGGCAATTTTTGACCATAAATTGGGGTCCGAAATCAAACAAACAAAAAAATTGACCTTTCAGGCCAAATCTCCTAGGCAGCTGCCTAGGGCTCCGAAGCAATTTCGAAATTCACTCATATTTCTCTCTAAAAAGCTTTAATTTTTTTGAACCTTTTCCCATCTCAATAATATTATATAGGGTTATTATTGATTATGAATTGGGGCCCTGATTCAACCAAACAAAAAAATTGACTTCTCAGGCCAAATCTGCTAGGCATCTGCCTAGGGCTCCGAAGCGATCTCGTAGTTCACTCATATTTCTCTCTAACTAGCTATAATTATTTTGAACCATTTCCCATCTCAATAATATTATATAGGGCTATTATTGACCATGAATTGGGGACCTAATTCAACCAAACAAAAAAATTGACCTTTCAGGCCAAATCTCCTAGGCCGCGGCCTAGGGCTCCGAAGCGATCTCGTAATTCACTCATATTTCTCTCTAACAAGCTCTAATATTTTGAACCTTTTCCCATCTCAATAATATTATATAGGGCTATTATTGACCATGAATTGGGGTCCTAATTCAACCAAACAAAAAAATTGACCTTTCAGGCCAAATCTCCTTGGCAGCTGGCTAGGGGTCCGAAGCGATATAGTAATTCACTCATATTTCTCTCAAACAAGCTCTAATTTTTTGAACCTTTTCTCATCTCAATAATATTATATAGGGCTATTATTGACCATGAATTGGGGTCGTAATTCAACCAAACAAAAAAATTGACCTTTATGGCCAAATTTCCTAGGAAGCTGCCTAGGGCTCCGAAGTGATCTCGTAATTCACTCATATTTCTCTCTAACAAGCTCTAATTTTTTTGAACCTTTTCCCATCTCAATAATATTATATAGGGCTATTATTGACCATGAATTGGGGTTCTAATTCAACCACACAAAAAAAATGACCATTCAGGCCAAATCTCCTAGGGTGCTGCCTAGGGCTCCGATGTGATTTCGTAATTCCCTCAAATTTCTCTCTAACAAGCTCAATTTTTTTTTAACCTTTTCCCATCTAAATAATATTATATAGGGCAATTATTGACCATGAATTCGTGTCCTAATTCAACCAAACAAAAAAATTGACCTTTCAGGCCAAATCACCTAGGCCGCTGCCTAGGGCTACGAAGCGATCTCGTAATTCACACATATTTCTCCGTAAGAAGCTCTAATATTTTTCAACCTTTTCCCATCTCAATAATATTATACAGGGCTATTATTGACCATGAATTGGGGTCCGAATTCAAACAAACAAAAAAATTGACCTTTCAAGCCAAATCTCCTAGGCAGCTGCCTAGGGCTCCGAAGCAAATTCATAATTTACTCATATTTCTCTCTAACAAGATTTAATTTTTTTGAACCTTTTCCCATCTCAATAATTTTATATAGGGCTATTTTTGACCATGAATTGGGGTCCTAATTCAACCAAACAAAAAAATTGACCTTTCAGGCCAAATCTCCTAGGCAGCTGCCTAGGGCTCCGATGCGATTTCGTAATTCACTCATATTTCTCTCTAACAAGCTCTAATTTTTTTGAACCTTTTCCCATCTCAATAATATTATATAGGGCTATTATTGACCATGAATTAGGGTCCTAATTCAACCAAACAAAAAAATTGACCTTTCAGGCCAAATCTCCTAGGCAGCTGCCTAGGGCTCCGAAGCGATCTCGTAATTCACTCATATTTCTCTCTAACAAGCTCTAATTTTTTTGAACCTTTTCCCATCTCAATAATATTATACAGGGCTATTATTGACCATGAATTGGGGTCCGAAATCAAACAAACAAAAAAATTGACCTTTCAGGCCAAATCTCCTAGGCAGCGGCCTAGGGCTCCGAAGCAATTTCGTAATTCACTCATATTTCTCTCTAAAAAGCTTTAATTTTTTTGAACCTTTTCCCATATCAATAATATTATATAGGGCTATTATTGATTATGAATTGGGGCACTAATTCAACCAAAAAAAAAATTGACCTCTCCGGCCAAATCTCCTAGGCATCTGCCTATGGCTCCGAAGCGATCTCGTAATTCACTCATATTTCTCTCTAACTAGCTCTAATTATTTTGAACTTTTTCCCATCTCAATAATATTATATAGGGCTATTATTGACCATGAATTGGGGTCCTAATTCAACCAAACAAAAAAATTGACCTTTCAGGCCAAATTTCCTAGGCAGCTACCTAGGGCTCCGAAGCGATCTCGTAATTCACTCATATTTCTCTCTAACAAGCTCAAATTTTTTTGACCCTTTTCCCATCTCAATAATATTATATAGGGCAGATATTGACCATGAATTGGGGTCCTAATTCAACCAAACAAAAATACTGACCTATCAGGCCAAATCTCCTAGGCAGCTGCCTAGGGCTCCGAAGCGATTTCGTAATTCACTCATATTTCTCTCTAACAAGCTCTAATTTTTTTGGAACCTTTTCCCATCTCAATAATATTATTTAGGGCTATTATTGACCATGAATTAGGGTCCTAATTCAACCAAACAAAAAAATTGACCTTTCAGGCCAAATCTCCTAGGCAGCTGCCTAGGGCTCCGAAGCGATCACGTAATTCACTCATATTTCTCTCCTAACAAGCTCTAATTTTTTTGAACCTTTTCCCATCTCAATAATATTATACAGGGCTATTATTGACCATGAATTGGGGTCCGAAATCAAACAAACAAAAAAATTGACCTTTCAGGCCAAATCTCCTAGGCAGCGGCCTAGGGCTCCGAAGCAATTTCGTAATTCACTCATATTTCTCTTTAAAAAGCTTTAATTTTTTGAACCTTTTCCCATATCAATAATATTATATAGGGCTATTATTGATTATGAATTGGGGCACTAATTCAACCAAAAAAAAAAATTGACCTCTCAGGCCAAATCTCCTAGGCATCTGCCTATGGCTCCGAAGCGATCTCATAATTCACTCATATTTCTCTCTAACTAGCTCTAATTATTTTGAACCATTTCCCATCTCAATAATATTATATAGGGCTATTATTGACCATGAATTGGGGTCCTAATTCAACCAAACAAAAAAATTGACCTTTCAGGCCAAATCACCTAGGCCGCTGCCTAGGGCTACGAAGCGATCTCGTAATTCACACATATTTCTCCGTAAGAAGCTCTAATATTTTTCAACCTTTTCCCATCTCAATAATATTATACAGGGCTATTATTGACCATGAATTGGGGTCCGAATTCAAACAAACAAAAAAATTGACCTTTCAAGCCAAATCTCCTAGGCAGCTGCCTAGGGCTCCGAAGCAAATTCATAATTCACTCATATTTCTCTCTAACAAGATTTAATTTTTTTGAACCTTTTCCCATCTCAATAATTTTATATAGGGCTATTTTTGACCATGAATTGGGGTCCTAATTCAACCAAACAAAAAAATTGACCTTTCAGGCCAAATCTCCTAGGCAGCTGCCTAGGGCTCCGATGCGATTTCGTAATTCACTCATATTTCTCTCTAACAAGCTCTAATTTTTTTGAACCTTTTCCCATCTCAATAATATTATATAGGGCTATTATTGACCATGAATTAGGGTCCTAATTCAACCAAACAAAAAAATTGACCTTTCAGGCCAAATCTCCTAGGCAGCTGCCTAGGGCTCCGAAGCGATCTCGTAATTCACTCATATTTCTCTCTAACAAGCTCTAATTTTTTTGAACCTTTTCCCATCTCAATAATATTATACAGGGCTATTATTGACCATGAATTGGGGTCCGAAATCAAACAAACAAAAAAATTGACCTTTCAGGCCCTTTCAGGCCAAATCTCCTAGGCAGCGGCCTAGGGCTCCGAAGCAATTTCGTAATTCACTCATATTTCTCTCTAAAAAGCTTTAATTTTTTTGAACCTTTTCCCATATCAATAATATTATATAGGGCTATTATTGATTATGAATTGGGGCACTAATTCAACCAAAAAAAAAATTGACCTCTCCGGCCAAATCTCCTAGGCATCTGCCTATGGCTCCGAAGCGATCTCGTAATTCACTCATATTTCTCTCTAACTAGCTCTAATTATTTTGAACTTTTTCCCATCTCAATAATATTATATAGGGCTATTATTGACCATGAATTGGGGTCCTAATTCAACCAAACAAAAAAATTGACCTTTCAGGCCAAATTTCCTAGGCAGCTACCTAGGGCTCCGAAGCGATCTCGTAATTCACTCATATTTCTCTCTAACAAGCTCAAATTTTTTTGACCCTTTTCCCATCTCAATAATATTATATAGGGCAGATATTGACCATGAATTGGGGTCCTAATTCAACCAAACAAAAATACTGACCTATCAGGCCAAATCTCTCCTAGGCAGCTGCCTAGGGCTCCGAAGCGATTTCGTAATTCACTCATATTTCTCTCTAACAAGCTCTAATTTTTTTGGAACGTTTTCCCATCTCAATAATATTATTTAGGGCTATTATTGACCATGAATTAGGGTCCTAATTCAAACAAACAAAAAAATTGACCTTTCAGGCCAAATCTCCTAGGCAGCTGCCTAGGGCTCCGAAGCGATCACGTAATTCACTCATATTTCTCTCCTAACAAGCTCTAATTTTTTTGAACCTTTTCCCATCTCAATAATATTATACAGGGCTATTATTGACCATGAATTGGGGTCCGAAATCAAACAAACAAAAAAATTGACCTTTCAGGCCAAATCTCCTAGGCAGCGGCCTAGGGCTCCGAAGCAATTTCGTAATTCACTCATATTTCTCTTTAAAAAGCTTTAATTTTTTGAACCTTTTCCCATATCAATAATATTATATAGGGCTATTATTGATTATGAATTGGGGCACTAATTCAACCAAAAAAAAAAATTGACCTCTCAGGCCAAATCTCCTAGGCATCTGCCTATGGCTCCGAAGCGATCTCATAATTCACTCATATTTCTCTCTAACTAGCTCTAATTATTTTGAACCATTTCCCATCTCAATAATATTATATAGGGCTATTATTGACCATGAATTGGGGTCCTAATTCAACCAAACAAAAAAATTGAACTTTCAGGCCAAATCTCCTAGGCAGCTGCCTAGGGCTACGAAGCGATCTCGTAATTCACACATATTTCTTCGTAACAAGCTTTAATATTTTTCAACCTTTTCCCATCTCAATAATATTATACAGGGCTATTATTGACCATGAATTGGGGTCCGAATTCAAACAAACAAAAAAATTGACCTTTCAGGCCAAATCTCCTAGGCAGTTGCCTAGGGCTCCGAAGCAATTACGTAATTCACTCATATTTCTCTCTAACAAGCTTTAATTTTATAGAACCTTTTCCCATCTCAATAATATTATATAGGGCTATTATTGATTATGAATTGGGGCCTAAATTCAACCAAACAAAAAAATTGACCTCTCAGGCCAAATCTCCTAGGCATCTTCCTAGGGCTCCGAAACGATCTCGTAATTCACTCATATTTCACTATAACTAGCTCTAATTATTTTGAACCATTTCCCATCTCAATAATATTATATAGGGCTATTTTTTACCATGAATTGGGGTCCTAATTCAACTAAACAAAAAAATTGACCTTTCAGGCCAAATCTCCTAGGCAGCTGCCTAGGACTCCGAAGCGATTTCGTAATTCCCTCATATTTCTCTCTAACAAGCTCAAATTTTTTTGAACCTTTTCCCATCTCAATAATATTATATAGGGCTATTGTTGACCATGAATTGGGGTCCTAATTCAACCAAACAAAAAAATTGACCTTTCAGGCCAAATCTCCTAGGCAGCAGCCTAGGGCTCCGAAGCGATCTCCTAATTCTCTCTTATTTCTCTCTAACAAGCTCTAAATTTTTTGAACCTTTTCCCATCTCAATAATATTATACAGGGCAATTTTTGACCATAAATTGGGGTCCGAAATCAAACAAACAAAAAAATTGACCTTTCAGGCCAAATCTCCTAGGCAGCTGCCTAGGGCTCCGAAGCAATTTCGAAATTCACTCATATTTCTCTCTAAAAAGCTTTAATTTTTTTGAACCTTTTCCCATCTCAATAATATTATATAGGGTTATTATTGATTATGAATTGGGGCCCTAATTCAACCAAACAAAAAAATTGACTTCTCAGGCCAAATCTGCTAGGCATCTGCCTAGGGCTCCGAAGCGATCTCGTAGTTCACTCATATTTCTCTCTAACTAGCTATAATTATTTTGAACCATTTCCCATCTCAATAATATTATATAGGGCTATTATTTACCATGAATTGGGGACCTAATTCAACCAAACAAAAAAATTGACCTTTCAGGCCAAATCTCCTAGGCCGCTGCCTAGGGCTCCGAAGCGATCTCGTAATTCACTCATATTTCTCTCTAACAAGCTCTAATATTTTGAACCTTTTCCCATCTCAATAATATTATATAGGGCTATTATTGACCATGAATTGGGGTCCTAATTCAACCAAACAAAAAAATTGACCTTTCAGGCCAAATCTCCTTGGCAGCTGGCTAGGGGTCCGAAGCGATATAGTAATTCACTCATATTTCTCTCAAACAAGCTCTAATTTTTTTGAACCTTTTCTCATCTCAATAATATTATATAGGGCTATTATTGACCATGAATTGGGGTCGTAATTCAACCAAACAAAAAAATTGACCTTTATGGCCAAATTTCCTAGGAAGCTGCCTAGGGCTCCGAAGTGATCTCGTAATTCACTCATATTTCTCTCTAACAAGCTCTAATTTTTTTGAACCCTTTCCCATCTCAATAATATTATATAGGGCAGATATTGACCATGAATTGGGGTCCTAATTCAACCAAACAAAAATACTGACCTATCAGGCCAAATCTCCTAGGCATCTGCCTATGGCTCCGAAGCGATCTCGTAATTCACTCATATTTCTCTCTAACTAGCTCTAATTATTTTGAACTTTTTCCCATCTCAATAATATTATATAGGGCTATTATTGACCATGAATTGGGGTCCTAATTCAACCAAACAAAAAAATTGACCTTTCAGGCCAAATTTCCTAGGCAGCTACCTAGGGCTCCGAAGCGATCTCGTAATTCACTCATATTTCTCTTTAACAAGCTCAAATTTTTTTGAACCTTTTCCCATCTCAATAATATTATATAGGGCAGATATTGACCATGAATTGGGGTCCGAAATCAAACAAACAAAAAAATTGACCTTTCAGGCCAAATCTCCTAGGCAGCGGCCTAGGGCTCCGAAGCAATTTCGTAATTCACTCATATTTCTCTTTAAAAAGCTTTAATTTTTTGAACCTTTTCCCATATCAATAATATTATATAGGGCTATTATTGATTATGAATTGGGGCACTAATTCAACCAAAAAAAAAAATTGACCTCTCAGGCCAAATCTCCTAGGCATCTGCCTATGGCTCCGAAGCGATCTCATAATTCACTCATATTTCTCTCTAACTAGCTCTAATTATTTTGAACCATTTCCCATCTCAATAATATTATATAGGGCTATTATTGACCATGAATTGGGGTCCTAATTCAACCAAACAAAAAAATTGAACTTTCAGGCCAAATCTCCTAGGCAGCTGCCTAGGGCTACGAAGCGATCTCGTAATTCACACATATTTCTTCGTAACAAGCTTTAATATTTTTCTACCTTTTCCCATCTCAATAATATTATACAGGGCTATTATTGACCATGAATTGGGGTCCGAATTCAAACAAACAAAAAAATTGACCTTTCAGGCCAAATCTCCTAGGCAGTTGCCTAGGGCTCCGAAGCAATTACGTAATTCACTCATATTTCTCTCTAACAAGCTTTAATTTTATAGAACCTTTTCCCATCTCAATAATATTATATAGGGCTATTATTGATTATGAATTGGGGCCCAAATTCAACCAAACAAAAAAATTGACCTCTCAGGCCAAATCTCCTAGGCATCTTCCTAGGGCTCCGAAACGATCTCGTAATTCACTCATATTTCACTATAACTAGCTCTAATTATTTTGAACCATTTCCCATCTCAATAATATTATATAGGGCTATTTTTGACCATGAATTGGGGTCCTAATTCAACTAAACAAAAAAATTGACCTTTCAGGCCAAATCTCCTAGGCAGCTGCCTAGGACTCCGAAGCGATTTCGTAATTCCCTCAAATTTCTCTCTAACAAGCTCAAATTTTTTTGAACCTTTTCCCATCTCAATAATATTATATAGGGCAGATATTGACCATGAATTGGGGTCCTAATTCAACCAAACAAAAAAACTGACCTTTCAGGCCAAATCTCCTAGGCAGCGGCCTAGGGCTCCGAAGTGATCTCCTAATTCTCTCTTATTTCTCTCTAACAAGCTCTAAATTTTTTGAACCTTTTCCCATCTCAATAATATTATACAGGGCAATTTTTGACCATAAATTGGGGTCCGAAATCAAACAAACAAAAAAATTGACCTTTCAGGCCAAATCTCCTAGGCAGCTGCCTAGGGCTCCGAAGCAATTTCGAAATTCACTCATATTTCTCTCTAAAAAGCTTTAATTTTTTTGAACCTTTTCCCATCTCAATAATATTATATAGGGTTATTATTGATTATGAATTGGGGCCCTAATTCAACCAAACAAAAAAATTGACTTCTCAGGCCAAATCTGCTAGGCATCTGCCTAGGGCTCCGAAGCGATCTCGTAGTTCACTCATATTTCTCTCTAACTAGCTATAATTATTTTGAACCATTTCCCATCTCAATAATATTATATAGGGCTATTATTGACCATGAATTTGGGACCTAATTCAACCAAACAAAAAAATTGACCTTTCAGGCCAAATCTCCTAGGCCGCGGCCTAGGGCTCCGAAGCGATCTCGTAATTCACTCATATTTCTCTCTAACAAGCTCTAATATTTTGAACCTTTTCCCATCTCAATAATATTATATAGGGCTATTATTGACCATGAATTGGGGTCCTAATTCAACCAAACAAAAAAATTGACCTTTCAGGCCAAATCTCCTTGGCAGCTGGCTAGGGGTCCGAAGCGATATAGTAATTCACTCATATTTCTCTCAAACAAGCTCTAATTTTTTTGAACCTTTTCTCATCTCAATAATATTATATAGGGCTATTATTGACCATGAATTGGGGTCGTAATTCAACCAAACAAAAAAATTGACCTTTATGGCCAAATTTCCTAGGAAGCTGCCTAGGGCTCCGAAGTGATCTCGTAATTCACTCATATTTCTCTCTAACAAGCTCTAATTTTTTTGAACCTTTTCCCATCTCAATAATATTATATAGGGCTATTATTGACCATGAATTGGGGTTCTAATTCAACCACACAAAAAAAATGACCATTCAGGCCAAATCTCCTAGGGTGCTGCCTAGGGCTCCGATGTGATTTCGTAATTCCCTCAAATTTCTCTCTAACAAGCTCAATTTTTTTTTAACCTTTTCCCATCTAAATAATATTATATAGGGCAATTATTGACCATGAATTCGTAGCCTAATTCAACCAAACAAAAAAATTGACCTTTCAGGCCAAATCACCTAGGCCGCTGCCTAGGGCTACGAAGCGATCTCGTAATTCACACATATTTCTCCGTAACAAGCTCTAATATTTTTCAACCTTTTCCCATCTCAATAATATTATACAGGGCTATTATTGACCATGAATTGGGGTCCGAATTCAAACAAACAAAAAAATTGACCTTTCAAGCCAAATCTCCTAGGCAGCTGCCTAGGGCTCCGAAGCAAATTCATAATTCACTCATATTTCTCTCTAACATGCTCTAATTTTTTTGAACCTTTTCCCATCTCAATAATATTATATAGGGCTATTATTGACCTTGAATTGGAGTCCTAATTCAACCAAACAAAAAAATTGACCTTTCAGGCCAAATCTCCTTGGCAGCTGCCTAGGTCTCCGAAGCGATCTCGTAATTCACTCATATTTCTCTCAAACAAGCTCTAATTTTTTTGAACTTTTTCCCATCTCAATAATATTATATAGGGCTATTATTGACCATGAATTGGGGTCCTAATTCAACCAAACAAAATAATTGACCTTTCAGGCCAAATTTCCTAGGCTGCTGCCTAGGGCTCCGAAGCGATCTCGAAATTCACTCATATTTCTCTCTAACAAGCTCAAATTTTTTTGAACCTTTTCCCATCTCAATAATATTATATAGGGCAGATATTGACCATGAATTGGGGTCCTAATTCAACCAAACAAAAATACTGACCTTTCTGGCCAAATCTCCTAGGCAGCTGCCTATGGCTCCGAAGCGATTTCGTAATTCACTCATATTTCTCTCTAACAAGCTCTAATTTTTTTGAACCTTTTCCCATCTCAATTATATTATATAGGGCTATTATTGACCATGAATTAGGGTACTAATTCAACCAAACAAAAAAATTGACCTTTCAGGCCAAATCTCCTAGGCAGCTGCCTAGGGCTCCGAAGCGATCTCGTAATTCACTCATATTTCTCTCTAACAAGCACTAATTTTTTTGAACCTTTTCCCATCTCAATAATATTATACAGGGCTATTATTGACCATGAATTGGGGTCCGAAATCAAACAAACAAAAAAATTGACCTTTCAGGCCAAATCTCCTAGGCAGCGACCTAGGGCTCCGAAGCAATTTCGTAATTCACTCATATTTCTCTCTAAAAAGCTTTAATTTTTTTGAACCTTTTCCCATCTCAATAATATTATATAGGGCTTTTATTGACCATGAATTGGGGTCCTATTCAACCAAACAAAAAAATTGACCTTTCAGGCCAAATCTCCTAGGCAGCTGCCTAGGGCTCCGATGCGATTTCGTAATTCACTCATATTTCTCTCAAACAAGCTCTAATATTTTGAACCTTTTCCCATCTCAATAATATTATGTAGGGCTATTATTGACCATGAATTGGGGTCCTAATTCAACCAAACAAAAAAATTGACCTTTCAGGCCAAATCTCCTAGGCCGCTGCCTAGAGCTCCGAAGCGATTTCGTAATTCACTCATATTTCTCTCTAACATGCTCTAATATTTTGAACCTTTTCCCATCTCAATAATATTATATAGGGCTATTATTGACCATGAATTGGGGTCCTAATTCAACCAAACAAAAAAATTGACCTTTCAGGCCAAATCTCCTTGGCAGCGGGCTAGGGCTCCGAAGCGATCTAGTAATTCACTCATATTTCTCTCAAACAAGCTCTAATATTTTTGAACCTTTTCTCATCTCAATAATATTATATAGGGCTATTATTGACCATGAATTGGGGTCCTAATTCAACCAAACAAAAAAATTGACCTTTCATGCCAAATCTCCTAGGCCTAGGACTCCGAAGCGATCTCGTAATTCACTCATATTTCTCTCTAACAAGCTCTAATTTTTTTGAAACTTTTCCCATCTCAATAATATTATATAGGGCTATTATTAACCATGAGCTGGGGTTCTAATTCAACCAAACAAAAAAATTGACCTATCAGGCCAAATCTCCTAGGCAGCTGCCTAGGGCTCCGATGCGATTTCGTAATTCACTCATATTTCTCTCTAAGAAGCTCTAATTTTTTTGAACCTTTTCCCATCTCAATAATATTATATAGGGCTATTATTGACCATGAATTGGGGTCCTAATTCAACCAAACAAAAAAATTGACCTTTCAGGCCAAATCTCCTAGGCAGCTGCCTAGGGCTCCGAAGCGATCTCGTAATTCACTCATATTTCTCTCTAACAAGCTCTAATTTTTTTGAACCTTTTCCCATCTCAATAATATTATATAGGGCTATTATTGACCATGAATTGGGGTCCTAATTCAACCAAACAAAAAAAATTGTCCTTTCAGGCCAAATCTCCTAGGCAGCTGCCTAGGGTTCCGAAGTGATTTCGTAATTCACTCAAATTTCTCTCTAACAAGCTCTAATTTTTTTGAACCTTTTCCAATCACAATAATATTATATACGGCAATTATTTACCATGAATTCGTGTCCTAATTCTACCAAACAAAAAAAATGACCTTTCAGGCCAAATCTCCTAGGCAGCTGCCTAGGGCTACGAAGCGATCTCGTAATTCACTCATATATCTCCGGAACAAGCTCTAATATTTTTGAACCTTTTCCCATCTCAATAATATTATACAGGGCTATTGTTGACCATGGGTTGGGGTCCTAATTCAACCAAACAAAAAAATTGACCTTTCAGGCCAAATATCCTAGGCAGCTGCCTAGGGCTCCGAAGCAATTTCGTAATTCACTCATATTTCTCTCTAACAAGCTTTTATTTTTTTGAACCTTTTCCCATATCAATAATATTATATAGGGCTATTATTGACCATGAATTGGGGTCCTAATTCAACCAAACAAAAAAATTGACCTTTCAGGCCAAATCTCCTAGGCAGCTGCCTAGGGCTACGAAGCGATCTCGTAATTCACTCATATATCTCCGGAACAAGCTCTAATATTTTTGAACCTTTTCCCATCTCAATAATATTATACAGGGCTATTGTTGACCATGAGTTGGGGTCCTAATTCAACCAAACAAAAAAATTGACCTTTCAGGCCAAATCTCCTAGGCAGCTGCCTAGGGCTCCGAAGCAATTTTGTAATTCACTCATATTTCTCTCTAACAAGCTTTTATTTTTTTGAACCTTTTCCCATATCAATAATATTATATAGGGCTATTATTGACCATGAATTGGGGTCCTAATTCAAACAAACAAAAAAATTGACCTTTCAGGCCAAATCTCCTAGGCAGCTGCCTAGGGCAACGAAGCGATCTCGTAATTCACTCATATATCTCCGGAACAAGCTCTAATATTTTTGAACCTTTTCCCATCTCAATAATATTATACAGGGCTATTGTTGACCATGAGTTGGGGTCCTAATTCAACCAAACAAAAAAATTGACCTTTCAGGCCAAATCTCCTAGGCAGCTGCCTAGGGCTCCGAAGCAATTTCGTAATTCACTCATATTTCTCTCTAACAAGCTTTTATTTTTTTGAACCTTTTCCCATATCAATAATATTATATAGGGCTATTATTGACCATGAATTGGGGTGCTAATTCAACCAAACAAAAAAATTGACCTTTCAGGCCAAATCTCCTAGGCAGCTGCCTAGGGCTACGAAGCGATCTCGTAATTCACTCATATTTCTCCGTAACAAGCTCTAATATTTTTGAACCTTTTCCCATCTCAATAATATTATACAGCGCTATTATTGACCATGAATTGGGGTCCTAATTCAACCAAACAAAAAAATTGACCTTTCAGGCCAAATCTCCTAGGCAGCTGCCTAGGGCTCCGAAGCAATTTCGTAATTCACTCATATTTCTCTCTAACAAACTCTAATTTTTTTGAACTTTTTCCCATCTCAATAATATTATATAGGGCTATTATTGACCATGAATTGGGGTCCTAATTCAACCAAACAAAATAATTGACCTTTCAGGCCAAATTTCCTAGGCTGCTGCCTAGGGCTCCGAAGCGATCTCGAAATTCACTCATATTTCTCTCTAACAAGCTCAAATTTTTTTGAACCTTTTCCCATCTCAATAATATTATATAGGGCAGATATTGACCATGAATTGGGGTCCTAATTCAACCAAACAAAAATACTGACCTTTCTGGCCAAATCTCCTAGGCAGCTGCCTATGGCTCCGAAGCGATTTCGTAATTCACTCATATTTCTCTCTAACAAGCTCTAATTTTTTTGAACCTTTTCCCATCTCAATTATATTATATAGGGCTATTATTGACCATGAATTAGGGTACTAATTCAACCAAACAAAAAAATTGACCTTTCAGGCCAAATCTCCTAGGCAGCTGCCTAGGGCTCCGAAGCGATCTCGTAATTCACTCATATTTCTCTCTAACAAGCACTAATTTTTTTGATCCTTTTCCCATCTCAATAATATTATACAGGGCTATTATTGACCATGAATTGGGGTCCGAAATCAAACAAACAAAAAAATTGACCTTTCAGGCCAAATCTCCTAGGCAGCGACCTAGGGCTCCGAAGCAATTTCGTAATTCACTCATATTTCTCTCTAAAAAGCTTTAATTTTTTTGAACCTTTTCCCATCTCAATAATATTATATAGGGCTTTTATTGACCATGAATTGGGGTCCTATTCAACCAAACAAAAAAATTGACCTTTCAGGCCAAATCTCCTAGGCAGCTGCCTAGGGCTCCGATGCGATTTCGTAATTCACTCATATTTCTCTCAAACAAGCTCTAATATTTTGAACCTTTTCCCATCTCAATAATATTATGTAGGGCTATTATTGACCATGAATTGGGGTCCTAATTCAACCAAACAAAAAAATTGACCTTTCAGGCCAAATCTCCTAGGCCGCTGCCTAGAGCTCCGAAGCGATTTCGTAATTCACTCATATTTCTCTCTAACATGCTCTAATATTTTGAACCTTTTCCCATCTCAATAATATTATATAGGGCTATTATTGACCATGAATTGGGGTCCTAATTCAACCAAACAAAAAAATTGACCTTTCAGGCCAAATCTCCTTGGCAGCGGGCTAGGGCTCCGAAGCGATCTAGTAATTCACTCATATTTCTCTCAAACAAGCTCTAATATTTTTGAACCTTTTCTCATCTCAATAATATTATATAGGGCTATTATTGACCATGAATTGGGGTCCTAATTCAACCAAACAAAAAAATTGACCTTTCATGCCAAATCTCCTAGGCCTAGGACTCCGAAGCGATCTCGTAATTCACTCATATTTCTCTCTAACAAGCTCTAATTTTTTTGAAACTTTTCCCATCTCAATAATATTATATAGGGCTATTATTAACCATGAGCTGGGGTTCTAATTCAACCAAACAAAAAAATTGACCTATCAGGCCAAATCTCCTAGGCAGCTGCCTAGGGCTCCGATGCGATTTCGTAATTCACTCATATTTCTCTCTAAGAAGCTCTAATTTTTTTGAACCTTTTCCCATCTCAATAATATTATATAGGGCTATTATTGACCATGAATTGGGGTCCTAATTCAACCAAACAAAAAAATTGACCTTTCAGGCCAAATCTCCTAGGCAGCTGCCTAGGGCTCCGAAGCGATCTCGTAATTCACTCATATTTCTCTCTAACAAGCTCTAATTTTTTTGAACCTTTTCCCATCTCAATAATATTATATAGGGCTATTATTGACCATGAATTGGGGTCCTAATTCAACCAAACAAAAAAAATTGTCCTTTCAGGCCAAATCTCCTAGGCAGCTGCCTAGGGTTCCGAAGTGATTTCGTAATTCACTCAAATTTCTCTCTAACAAGCTCTAATTTTTTTGAACCTTTTCCAATCACAATAATATTATATACGGCAATTATTTACCATGAATTCGTGTCCTAATTCTACCAAACAAAAAAAATGACCTTTCAGGCCAAATCTCCTAGGCAGCTGCCTAGGGCTACGAAGCGATCTCGTAATTCACTCATATATCTCCGGAACAAGCTCTAATATTTTTGAACCTTTTCCCATCTCAATAATATTATACAGGGCTATTGTTGACCATGGGTTGGGGTCCTAATTCAACCAAACAAAAAAATTGACCTTTCAGGCCAAATATCCTAGGCAGCTGCCTAGGGCTCCGAAGCAATTTCGTAATTCACTCATATTTCTCTCTAACAAGCTTTTATTTTTTTGAACCTTTTCCCATATCAATAATATTATATAGGGCTATTATTGACCATGAATTGGGGTCCTAATTCAACCAAACAAAAAAATTGACCTTTCAGGCCAAATCTCCTAGGCAGCTGCCTAGGGCTACGAAGCGATCTCGTAATTCACTCATATATCTCCGGAACAAGCTCTAATATTTTTGAACCTTTTCCCATCTCAATAATATTATACAGGGCTATTGTTGACCATGAGTTGGGGTCCTAATTCAACCAAACAAAAAAATTGACCTTTCAGGCCAAATCTCCTAGGCAGCTGCCTAGGGCTCCGAAGCAATTTTGTAATTCACTCATATTTCTCTCTAACAAGCTTTTATTTTTTTGAACCTTTTCCCATATCAATAATATTATATAGGGCTATTATTGACCATGAATTGGGGTCCTAATTCAAACAAACAAAAAAATTGACCTTTCAGGCCAAATCTCCTAGGCAGCTGCCTAGGGCAACGAAGCGATCTCGTAATTCACTCATATATCTCCGGAACAAGCTCTAATATTTTTGAACCTTTTCCCATCTCAATAATATTATACAGGGCTATTGTTGACCATGAGTTGGGGTCCTAATTCAACCAAACAAAAAAATTGACCTTTCAGGCCAAATCTCCTAGGCAGCTGCCTAGGGTTCCGAAGTGATTTCGTAATTCACTCAAATTTCTCTCTAACAAGCTCTAATTTTTTTGAACCTTTTCCAATCACAATAATATTATATACGGCAATTATTTACCATGAATTCGTGTCCTAATTCTACCAAACAAAAAAAATGACCTTTCAGGCCAAATCTCCTAGGCAGCTGCCTAGGGCTACGAAGCGATCTCGTAATTCACTCATATATCTCCGGAACAAGCTCTAATATTTTTGAACCTTTTCCCATCTCAATAATATTATACAGGGCTATTGTTGACCATGGGTTGGGGTCCTAATTCAACCAAACAAAAAAATTGACCTTTCAGGCCAAATATCCTAGGCAGCTGCCTAGGGCTCCGAAGCAATTTCGTAATTCACTCATATTTCTCTCTAACAAGCTTTTATTTTTTTGAACCTTTTCCCATATCAATAATATTATATAGGGCTATTATTGACCATGAATTGGGGTCCTAATTCAACCAAACAAAAAAATTGACCTTTCAGGCCAAATCTCCTAGGCAGCTGCCTAGGGCTACGAAGCGATCTCGTAATTCACTCATATATCTCCGGAACAAGCTCTAATATTTTTGAACCTTTTCCCATCTCAATAATATTATACAGGGCTATTGTTGACCATGAGTTGGGGTCCTAATTCAACCAAACAAAAAAATTGACCTTTCAGGCCAAATCTCCTAGGCAGCTGCCTAGGGCTCCGAAGCAATTTTGTAATTCACTCATATTTCTCTCTAACAAGCTTTTATTTTTTTGAACCTTTTCCCATATCAATAATATTATATAGGGCTATTATTGACCATGAATTGGGGTCCTAATTCAAACAAACAAAAAAATTGACCTTTCAGGCCAAATCTCCTAGGCAGCTGCCTAGGGCAACGAAGCGATCTCGTAATTCACTCATATATCTCCGGAACAAGCTCTAATATTTTTGAACCTTTTCCCATCTCAATAATATTATACAGGGCTATTGTTGACCATGAGTTGGGGTCCTAATTCAACCAAACAAAAAAATTGACCTTTCAGGCCAAATCTCCTAGGCAGCTGCCTAGGGCTCCGAAGCAATTTCGTAATTCACTCATATTTCTCTCTAACAAGCTTTTATTTTTTTGAACCTTTTCCCATATCAATAATATTATATAGGGCTATTATTGACCATGAATTGGGGTGCTAATTCAACCAAACAAAAAAATTGACCTTTCAGGCCAAATCTCCTAGGCAGCTGCCTAGGGCTACGAAGCGATCTCGTAATTCACTCATATTTCTCCGTAACAAGCTCTAATATTTTTGAACCTTTTCCCATCTCAATAATATTATACAGCGCTATTATTGACCATGAATTGGGGTCCTAATTCAACCAAACAAAAAAATTGACCTTTCAGGCCAAATCTCCTAGGCAGCTGCCTAGGGCTCCGAAGCAATTTCGTAATTCACTCATATTTCTCTCTAACAAACTCTTATTTTTTTCAACCTTTTCCCATCTCAATAATATTATATAGGGCTATTATTGACCATAAATTGGGGTCCTACTTCAACCAAACAATAAAATTGACCTCTCAGGCCAAATCTCCTAGGCAGCTGCCTAGGGCTCCGAAGCGATCTCGTAATTCACTCATATTTCACTATAACTAGCTCTAATTATTTTGAATCATTTCCCATCTCAATAATATTATATAGGGCTATTTTTGACCATGAATTGGGGTCCTAATTCAACCAAACAAAGAGATTGACCTTTCAGCCCAAATCTCCTAGGCAGCAGCCTAGGGCTTCGAAGCGATCTCGTAATTCACTCATATTTCTCTCTAACAAGCTGTAATATTTTTGAACCTTTTCCCATCTCAATAATATTATATAGGGCAGATACTGACCATGAATTGGGGTCCTAATTCAACCAAACAAAAAAATTGACCTTTCAGGCCAAATCTCCTAGGCAGCTGCCTAGGGCTCCGAAGCGATCTCGTAATTCACTCATATTTCTCTCTAACTAGCTCTAATTATTTTGAACCGTTTCCCATCTCAATAATATTATATAGGGCTATTTTTGACCATGAATTGGGGTCCTAATTCAACCAAACAAAAAAATTGACCTTTCAGGCAAATCTCCTAGGCAGCTACCTAGGGCTCCGATGCGATTTCGTAATTCACTCATATTTCTCTCTAACAAGCTCTAATTTTTTTGAACCTTTTCCCATCTCAATAATATTATATAGGGCTATTATTGACCATGAATTGGGGTCCTAATTCAACCAAACAAAATAATTGTCATTTCAGGCCAAATCTCCTAGGCAGCTGCCTCGGGCTCCGAAGTGATTTCGTAATTCACTCAAATTTCTCTCTAACAATCTGTAATTTTTTTGAACCTTTTCCAATCTCAATAATATTATATAGGGCTTTTATTTACCATGAATTCGTGTCCTAATTAAACCAAACAAAAAAATTGACCTCTCAGGCCAAATCTCCTAGGCATCTGCTTAGGGCTCCGAAGCGATCTCGTAATTCACTCATATTTCTCTCTAACTAGCTCTAATATTTTTGAACCATTTCCCATCTCAATAATATAATATAGGGCTATTTTTGACCATGAATTGGGGTCCTAATTCTACCAAACAAAAAAAATGACCTTTCAGGCCAAATCTCCTAGGCAGTTGCCTAGGGCTACGAAGCGATCTCGTAATTCACTCATATATCTCCGGAACAAGCTCTAATATTTTTGAACCTTTTCCCATCTCAATAATATTATACAGGGCTATTGTTGACCATGAGTTGGGTCCTAATTCCACCAAACAAAAAAATTGACCTTTCAGGCCAAATCTCCTAGGCAGCTGCCTAGGGCTCCGAAGCAATTTCGTAATTCACTCATATTTCTCTCTAACAAGCTTTTATTTTTTTGAACCTTTTCCCATATCAATAATATTATATAGGGCTATTATTGACCATGAATTGGGGTCCTAATTCAACCAAACAAAAAAATTGACCTTTCAGGCCAAATCTCCTAGGCAGCTGCCTACGGCACCGAAGCGATCTCGTAATTCACTCATATTTCTCTCTAACAAGCTCTAATTTTTTTGAACCTTTTCCCATCTCAATAATATTATATTAGGCTATTATTGACCATGAATTGGGGTCCTAATTCAACCAAACAAAAAAATTGTCCTTTCAGGCCAAATCTCCTAGGCAGCTGCCTAGGGCTCCGAAGTGATTTCGTAATTCACTCAAATTTCTCTCTAACAAGCTCTAATTTTTTTGAACCTTTTCCAATCTCAATAATATTATATAGGGCAATTATTTACCATGAATTCGTGTCCTAATTCAACCAAACAAAAAAATTGACCTCTCAGGCCAAATCTCCTAAGCATCTGCTTAGGGCTCCGAAGCGATCTCGTAATTCACTCATATTTCTCTCTAACTAGCTCTAATTATTTTGAACCGTTTCCCATCTCAATAATATTATATAGGGCTATTTTTGACCATGAATTGGGGTCCTAATTCAACCAAACAAAAAAATTGACCTTTCAGGCAAATCTCCTAGGCTGCAACCTAGGGCTCCGATGAGATTTCGTAATTCACTCATATTTCTCTCTAACAAGCTCTAATTTTTTTGAACCTTTTCCCATCTCAATAATATTATATAGGGCTATTATTGACCATGAATTGGGGTCCTAATTCAACCAAACAAAAAAATTGACCTTACAGGCCAAATCTCCTAGGCAGCTGCCTAGGGCTCCGATGCGATTTCGTAATTCACTCATATTTCTCTCTAAGAAGCTCTAATTTTTTTGAACCTTTTCCCATCTCAATAATATTATATAGGGCTATTATTGACCATGAATTGGGGTCCTAATTCAACCAAACAAAAAAAATTGTCCTTTCAGGCCAAATCTCCTAGGCAGCTGCCTAGGGTTCCGAAGTGATTTCGTAATTCACTCAAATTTCTCTCTAACAAGCTCTAATTTTTTTGAACATTTTCCAATCTCAATAATATTATATACGGCAATTATTTACCATGAATTCGTGTCCTAATTCTACCAAACAAAAAAAATGACCTTTCAGGCCAAATCTCCTAGGCAGTTGCCTAGGGCTACGAAGCGTTCTCGTAATTCACTCATATATCTCCGGAACAAGCTCTAATATTTTTGAACCTTTTCCCATCTCAATAATATTATACAGGGCTATTTTTGACCATGAGTTGGGTCCTAATTCCACCAAACAAAAAAATTGACCTTTCAGGCCAAATCTCCTAGGCAGCTGCCTGGGGCTCCGAAGCAATTTCGTAATTCACTCAAATTTCTCTCTAACAAGCTCTAATTTTTTTGAACCTTTTCCAATCTCAATAATATTATATAGGGCAATTATTTACCATGAATTCGTGTCCTAATTCAACCAAACAAAAAAATTGACCTCTCAGGCCAAATCTCCTAGGCATCTGCTTAGGGCTCCGAAGCGATCTCGTAATTCACTCATATTTCTCTCTAACTAGCTCTAATTATTTTGAACCGTTTCCCATCTCAATAATATTATATAGGGCTATTTTTGACCATGAATTGGGGTCCTAATTCAACCAAACAAAAAAATTGACCTTTCAGGCAAATCTCCTAGGCAGCTACCTAGGGCTCCGATGCGATTTCGTAATTCACTCATATTTCTCTCTAACAAGCTCTAATTTTTTTGAACCTTTTCCCATCTCAATAATATTATATAGGGCTATTATTGACCATGAATTGGGGTCCTAATTCAACCAAACAAAATAATTGTCATTTCAGGCCAAATCTCCTAGGCAGCTGCCTCGGGTTCCGAAGTGATTTCGTAATTCACTCAAATTTCTCTCTAACAATCTGTAATTTTTTTGAACCTTTTCCAATCTCAATAATATTATATAGGGCTTTTATTTACCATGAATTCGTGTCCTAATTAAACCAAACAAAAAAATTGACCTCTCAGGCCAAATCTCCTAGGCATCTGCTTAGGGCTCCGAAGCGATCTCGTAATTCACTCATATTTCTCTCTAACTAGCTCTAATATTTTTGAACCATTTCCCATCTCAATAATATAATATAGGGCTATTTTTTACCATGAATTGGGGTCCTAATTCTACCAAACAAAAAAAATGACCTTTCAGGCCAAATCTCCTAGGCAGTTGCCTAGGGCTACGAAGCGATCTCGTAATTCACTCATATATCTCCGGAACAAGCTCTAATATTTTTGAACCTTTTCCCATCTCAATAATATTATACAGGGCTATTGTTGACCATGAGTTGGGTCCTAATTCCACCAAACAAAAAAATTGACCTTTCAGGCCAAATCTCCTAGGCAGCTGCCTAGGGCTCCGAAGCAATTTCGTAATTCACTCATATTTCTCTCTAACAAGCTTTTATTTTTTTGAACCTTTTCCCATATCAATAATATTATATAGGGCTATTATTGACCATGAATTGGGGTCCTAATTCAAACAAACAAAAAAATTGACCTTTCAGGCCAAATCTCCTAGGCAGCTGCCTAGGGCAACGAAGCGATCTCGTAATTCACTCATATATCTCCGGAACAAGCTCTAATATTTTTGAACCTTTTCCCATCTCAATAATATTATACAGGGCTATTGTTGACCATGAGTTGGGGTCCTAATTCAACCAAACAAAAAAATTGACCTTTCAGGCCAAATCTCCTAGGCAGCTGCCTAGGGCTCCGAAGCAATTTCGTAATTCACTCATATTTCTCTCTAACAAGCTTTTATTTTTTTGAACCTTTTCCCATATCAATAATATTATATAGGGCTATTATTGACCATGAATTGGGGTCCTAATTCAACCAAACAAAAAAATTGACCTTTCAGGCCAAATCTCCTAGGCAGCTGCCTAGGGCTACGAAGCGATCTCGTAATTCACTCATATTTCTCCGTAACAAGCTCTAATATTTTTGAACCTTTTCCCATCTCAATAATATTATACAGCGCTATTATTGACCATGAATTGGGGTCCTAATTCAACCAAACAAAAAAATTGACCTTTCAGGCCAAATCTCCTAGGCAGCTGCCTAGGGCTCCGAAGCAATTTCGTAATTCACTCATATTTCTCTCTAACAAACTCTTATTTTTTTCAACCTTTTCCCATCTCAATAATATTATATAGGGCTATTATTGACCATAAATTGGGGTCCTACTTCAACCAAACAATAAAATTGACCTCTCAGGCCAAATCTCCTAGGCAGCTGCCTAGGGCTCCGAAGCGATCTCGTAATTCACTCATATTTCACTATAACTAGCTCTAATTATTTTGAATCATTTCCCATCTCAATAATATTATATAGGGCTATTTTTGACCATGAATTGGGGTCCTAATTCAACCAAACAAAAAGATTGACCTTTCAGGCCAAATCTCCTAGGCAGCAGCCTAGGGCTTCGAAGCGATCTCGTAATTCACTCATATTTCTCTCTAACAAGCTGTAATATTTTTTAACCTTTTCCCATCTCAATAATATTATATAGGGCAGATACTGACCATGAATTGGGGTCCTAATTCAACCAAACAAAAAAATTGACCTTTCAGGCCAAATCTCCTAGGCAGCTGCCTAGGGCTCCGAAGCGATCTCGTAATTCACTCATATTTCTCTCTAACTAGCTATAATTATTTTGAACCGTTTCCCATCTCAATAATATTATATAGGGCTATTTTTGACCATGAATTGGGGTCCTAATTCAACCAAACAAAAAAATTGACCTTTCAGGCAAATCTCCTAGGCAGCTACCTAGGGCTCCGATGCGATTTCGTAATTCACTCATATTTCTCTCTAACAAGCTCTAATTTTTTTGAACCTTTTCCCATCTCAATAATATTATATAGGGCTATTATTGACCATGAATTGGGGTCCTAATTCAACCAAACAAAATAATTGTCATTTCAGGCCAAATCTCCTAGGCAGCTGCCTCGGGCTCCGAAGTGATTTCGTAATTCACTCAAATTTCTCTCTAACAATCTGTAATTTTTTTGAACCTTTTCCAATCTCAATAATATTATATAGGGCTTTTATTTACCATGAATTCGTGTCCTAATTAAACCAAACAAAAAAATTGACCTCTCAGGCCAAATCTCCTAGGCATCTGCTTAGGGCTCCGAAGCGATCTCGTAATTCACTCATATTTCTCTCTAACTAGCTCTAATATTTTTGAACCATTTCCCATCTCAATAATATAATATAGGGCTATTTTTGACCATGAATTGGGGTCCTAATTCTACCAAACAAAAAAAATGACCTTTCAGGCCAAATCTCCTAGGCAGTTGCCTAGGGCTACGAAGCGATCTCGTAATTCACTCATATATCTCCGGAACAAGCTCTAATATTTTTGAACCTTTTCCCATCTCAATAATATTATACAGGGCTATTGTTGACCATGAGTTGGGTCCTAATTCCACCAAACAAAAAAATTGACCTTTCAGGCCAAATCTCCTAGGCAGCTGCCTAGGGCTCCGAAGCAATTTCGTAATTCACTCATATTTCTCTCTAACAAGCTTTTATTTTTTTGAACCTTTTCCCATATCAATAATATTATATAGGGCTATTATTGACCATGAATTGGGGTCCTAATTCAACCAAACAAAAAAATTGACCTTTCAGGCCAAATCTCCTAGGCAGCTGCCTACGGCACCGAAGCGATCTCGTAATTCACTCATATTTCTCTCTAACAAGCTCTAATTTTTTTGAACCTTTTCCCATCTCAATAATATTATATTAGGCTATTATTGACCATGAATTGGGGTCCTAATTCAACCAAACAAAAAAATTGTCCTTTCAGGCCAAATCTCCTAGGCAGCTGCCTAGGGCTCCGAAGTGATTTCGTAATTCACTCAAATTTCTCTCTAACAAGCTCTAATTTTTTTGAACCTTTTCCAATCTCAATAATATTATATAGGGCAATTATTTACCATGAATTCGTGTCCTAATTCAACCAAACAAAAAAATTGACCTCTCAGGCCAAATCTCCTAGGCATCTGCTTAGGGCTCCGAAGCGATCTCGTAATTCACTCATATTTCTCTCTAACTAGCTCTAATTATTTTGAACCGTTTCCCATCTCAATAATATTATATAGGGCTATTTTTGACCATGAATTGGGGTCCTAATTCAACCAAACACAAAAATTGACCTTTCAGGCAAATCTCCTAGGCTGCAACCTAGGGCTCCGATGAGATTTCGTAATTCACTCATATTTCTCTCTAACAAGCTCTAATTTTTTTGAACCTTTTCCCATCTCAATAATATTATATAGGGCTATTATTGACCATGAATTGGGGTCCTAATTCAACCAAACAAAAAAATTGACCTTACAGGCCAAATCTCCTAGGCAGCTGCCTAGGGCTCCGATGCGATTTCGTAATTCACTCATATTTCTCTCTAAGAAGCTCTAATTTTTTTGAACCTTTTCCCATCTCAATAATATTATATAGGGCTATTATTGACCATGAATTGGGGTCCTAATTCAACCAAACAAAAAAAATTGTCCTTTCAGGCCAAATCTCCTAGGCAGCTGCCTAGGGTTCCGAAGTGATTTCGTAATTCACTCAAATTTCTCTCTAACAAGCTCTAATTTTTTTGAACATTTTCCAATCTCAATAATATTATATACGGCAATTATTTTCCATGAATTCGTGTCCTAATTCTACCAAACAAAAAAAATGACCTTTCAGGCCAAATCTCCTAGGCAGTTGCCTAGGGCTACGAAGCGTTCTCGTAATTCACTCATATATCTCCGGAACAAGGTCTAATATTTTTGAACCTTTTCCCATCTCAATAATATTATACAGGGCTATTTTTGACCATGAGTTGGGTCCTAATTCCACCAAACAAAAAAATTGACCTTTCAGGCCAAATCTCCTAGGCAGCTGCCTGGGGCTCCGAAGCAATTTCGTAATTCACTCAAATTTCTCTCTAACAAGCTCTAATTTTTTTGAACCTTTTCCAATCTCAATAATATTATATAGGGCAATTATTTACCATGAATTCGTGTCCTAATTCAACCAAACAAAAAAATTGACCTCTCAGGCCAAATCTCCTAGGCATCTGCTTAGGGCTCCGAAGCGATCTCGTAATTCACTCATATTTCTCTCTAACTAGCTCTAATTATTTTGAACCGTTTCCCATCTCAATAATATTATATAGGGCTATTTTTGACCATGAATTGGGGTCCTAATTCAACCAAACAAAAAAATTGACCTTTCAGGCAAATCTCCTAGGCTGCAACCTAGGGCTCCGATGAGATTTCGTAATTCACTCATATTTCTCTCTAACAAGCTCTAATTTTTTTGAACCTTTTCCCATCTCAATAATATTATATAGGGCTATTATTGACCATGAATTGGGGTCCTAATTCAACCAAACAAAAAAATTGACCTTACAGGCCAAATCTCCTAGGCAGCTGCCTAGGGCTCCGATGCGATTTCGTAATTCACTCATATTTCTCTTTAAGCTGCTCTAATTTTTTTGAACCTTTTCCCATCTCAATAATATTATATAGGGCTATTATTGACCATGAATTGGGGTCCTAATTCAACCAAACAAAAAAAATTGTCCTTTCAGGCCAAATCTCCTAGGCAGCTGCCTAGGGTTCCGAAGTGATTTCGTAATTCACTCAAATTTCTCTCTAACAAGCTCTAATTTTTTTGAACATTTTCCAATCTCAATAATATTATATACGGCAATTATTTACCATGAATTCGTGTCCTAATTCTACCAAACAAAAAAAATGACCTTTCAGGCCAAATCTCCTAGGCAGTTGCCTAGGGCTACGAAGCGTTCTCGTAATTCACTCATATATCTCCGGAACAAGCTCTAATATTTTTGAACCTTTTCCCATCTCAATAATATTATACAGGGCTATTTTTGACCATGAGTTGGGTCCTAATTCCACCAAACAAAAAAATTGACCTTTCAGGCCAAATCTCCTAGGCAGCTGCCTGGGGCTCCGAAGCAATTTCGTAATTCACTCATATTTCTCTCTAACAAGCTTTTATTTTTTTGAACCTTTTCCCATATCAATAATATTATATAGGGCTATTATTGACCATGAATTGGGGTCCTAATTCAACCAAAAAAAAAAATTGACCTTTCAGGCCAAATCTCCTAGGCAGCTGCCTAGGGCTACGAAGCGATCTCGTAATTCACTCATATATCTCCGGAACAAGCTCTAATATTTTTGAACCTTTTCCCATCTCAATAATATTATACAGGGCTATTGTTGACCATGAGTTGGGGTCCTAATTCAACCAAACAAAAAAATTGACCTTTCAGGCCAAATCTCCTAGGCAGCTGCCTAGGGCTCCGAAGCAATTTCGTATTTCACTCATATTTCTCTCTAACAAACTCTTATTTTTTTCAACCTTTTCCCATCTCAATAATATTATATAGGGCTATTATTGACCATAAATTGGGGTCCTACTTCAACCAAACAATAAAATTGACCTCTCAGGCCAAATCTCCTAGGCAGCTGCCTAGGGCTCCGAAGCGATCTCGTAATTCACTCATATTTCACTATAACTAGCTCTAATTATTTTGAACCATTTCCAATCTCAATAATATTATATAGGGATATTTTTGACCATGAATTGGGGTCCTAATTCAACGAAACAAAAAAATTGACCTTTCAGGCCAAATCTCCTAGGCAGTTGCCTAGGGCTCCGAAGCGATCTCGTAATTCACTCATATTTCTCTCTAACAAGCTGTAATATTTTTGAACCTTTTCCCATCTCAATAATATTATATAGGGCAGATATTGACCATGAATTGGGGTCCTAATTCAACCAAACAAAAAAATTGACCTTTCAGGCCAAATCTCCTAGGCAGCTGCCTAGGGCTCCGAAGCGATCTCGTAATTCACTCATATTTCTCTCTAACTAGCTCTAATTATTTTGAACCGTTTCCCATCTCAATAATATTATATAGGGCTATTTTTGACCATGAATTGGGGTCCTAATTCAGCCAAATAAAAAAATTGACCTTTCAGGCAAATCTCCTAGGCAGCTACCTAGGGCTCCGATGCGATTTCGTAATTCACTCATATTTCTCTCTAACAAGCTCTAATTTTTTTGAACCTTTTCCCTTCTCAATAATATTATATAGGGCTATTATTGACCATGAATTGGGGTCCTAATTCATCCAAACAAAAAAATTGACCTTACAAGCCAAATCTCCTAGGCAGCTGCCTAGGGCTCCGAAGCGATCTCGTAATTCACTCATATTTCTCTCTAACAAGCTCTAATTTTTTTGAACCTTTTCCCATCTCAATAATATTATATAGGGCTATTATTGACTATGAATTGGGGTCCTAATTCAACCAAACAAAAAAATTGTCCTTTCAGGCCAAATCTCCTAGGCAGCTCCCTAGGGCTCCGAAGTGATTTCGTAATTCACTCAAATTTCTCTCTAACAAGCTCTAATTTTTTTGACCCTTTTCCAATCTCAATAATATTATATAGGGCAATTATTTACCATGAATTCGTGTCCTAATTCAACCAAACAAAAAAATTGACCTCTCAGGCCAAATCTCCTAGGCATCTGCTTAGGGCTCCGAAGCGATCTCGTAATTCACTCATATTTCTCTCTAACTAGCTCTAATTATTTTGAACCATTTCCCATCTCAATAATATTATATAGGGCTATTTTTGACCATGACTTGGGGTCCTAATTCAACCAAACAAAAAAATTGACCTTTCAGGCAAATCACCTAGGCAGCTACCTACGGCTCCGATGCGATTTCGTAATTCACTCATATTTCTCTCTAACAAGCTCTAATTTTTTTGAACCTTTTCCCATCTCAATAATATTATATAGGGCTATTATTGACCATGAATTGGGGTCCTAATTCAACCAAACAAAAAAATTGACCTTACAGGCCAAATCTCCTAGGCAGCTGCCTAGGGCTCCGAAGCGATTTCGTAATTCACTCATATTTCTCTCTAAGAAGCTCTAATTTTTTTGAACCTTTTCCCATCTCAATAATATTATATAGGGCTATTATTGACCATGAATTGGGGTCCTAATTCAACCAAACAAAAAAAATTGTCCTTTCAGGCCAAATCTCCTAGGCAGCTGCCTAGGGTTCCGAAGTGATTTCGTAATTCACTCAAATTTCTCTCTAACAAGCTCTAATTTTTTTGAACATTTTCCAATCTCAATAATATTATATACGGCAATTATTTACCATGAATTCGTGTCCTAATTCTACCAAACAAAAAAAATGACCTTTCAGGCCAAATCTCCTAGGCAGTTGCCTAGGGCTACGAAGCGTTCTCGTAATTCACTCATATATCTCCGGAACAAGCTCTAATATTTTTGAACCTTTTCCCATCTCAATAATATTATACAGGGCTATTTTTGACCATGAGTTGGGTCCTAATTCCACCAAACAAAAAAATTGACCTTTCAGGCCAAATCTCCTAGGCAGCTGCCTGGGGCTCCGAAGCAATTTCGTAATTCACTCAAATTTCTCTCTAACAAGCTCTAATTTTTTTGAACCTTTTCCAATCTCAATAATATTATATAGGGCAATTATTTACCATGAATTCGTGTCCTAATTCAACCAAACAAAAAAATTGACCTCTCAGGCCAAATCTCCTAGGCATCTGCTTAGGGCTCCGAAGCGATCTCGTAATTCACTCATATTTCTCTCTAACTAGCTCTAATTATTTTGAACCGTTTCCCATCTCAATAATATTATATAGGGCTATTTTTGACCATGAATTGGGGTCCTAATTCAACCAAACAAAAAAATTGACCTTTCAGGCAAATCTCCTAGGCTGCAACCTAGGGCTCCGATGAGATTTCGTAATTCACTCATATTTCTCTCTAACAAGCTCTAATTTTTTTGAACCTTTTCCCATCTCAATAATATTATATAGGGCTATTATTGACCATGAATTGGGGTCCTAATTCAACCAAACAAAAAAATTGACCTTACAGGCCAAATCTCCTAGGCAGCTGCCTAGGGCTCCGATGCGATTTCGTAATTCACTCATATTTCTCTCTAAGAAGCTCTAATTTTTTTGAACCTTTTCCCATCTCAATAATATTATATAGGGCTATTATTGACCATGAATTGGGGACCTAATTCAACCAAACAAAAAAAATTGTCCTTTCAGGCCAAATCTCCTAGGCAGCTGCCTAGGGTTCCGAAGTGATTTCGTAATTCACTCAAATTTCTCTCTAACAAGCTCTAATTTTTTTGAACATTTTCCAATCTCAATAATATTATATACGGCAATTATTTACCATGAATTCGTGTCCTAATTCTACCAAACAAAAAAAATGACCTTTCAGGCCAAATCTCCTAGGCAGTTGCCTAGGGCTACGAAGCGTTCTCGTAATTCACTCATATATCTCCGGAACAAGCTCTAATATTTTTGAACCTTTTCCCATCTCAATAATATTATACAGGGCTATTTTTGACCATGAGTTGGGTCCTAATTCCACCAAACAAAAAAATTGACCTTTCAGGCCAAATCTCCTAGGCAGCTGCCTGGGGCTCCGAAGGAATTTCGTAATTCACTCATATTTCTCTCTAACAAGCTTTTATTTTTTTGAACCTTTTCCCATATCAATAATATTATATAGGGCTATTATTGACCATGAATTGGGGTCCTAATTCAACCAAAAAAAAAAATTGACCTTTCAGGCCAAATCTCCTAGGCAGCTGCCTAGGGCTACGAAGCGATCTCGTAATTCACTCATATATCTCCGGAACAAGCTCTAATATTTTTGAACCTTTTCCCATCTCAATAATATTATACAGGGCTATTGTTGACCATGAGTTGGGGTCCTAATTCAACCAAACAAAAAAATTGACCTTTCAGGCCAAATCTCCTAGGCAGCTGCCTAGGGCTCCGAAGCAATTTCGTAATTCACTCATATTTCTCTCTAACAAACTCTTATTTTTTTCAACCTTTTCCCATCTCAATAATATTATATAGGGCTATTATTGACCATAAATTGGGGTCCTACTTCAACCAAACTATAAAATTGACCTCTCAGGCCAAATCTCCTAGGCAGCTGCCTAGGGCTCCGAAGCGATCTCGTAATTCACTCATATTTCACTATAACTAGCTCTAATTATTTTGAACCATTTCCAATCTCAATAATATTATATAGGGCTATTTTTGACCATGAATTGGGGTCCTAATTCAACGAAACAAAAAAATTGACCTTTCAGGCCAAATCTCCTAGGCAGTTGCCTAGGGCTCCGAAGCGATCTCGTAATTCACTCATATTTCTCTCTAACAAGCTGTAATATTTTTGAACCTTTTCCCATCTCAATAATATTATATAGGGCAGATATTGACCATGAATTGGGGTCCTAATTCAACCAAACAAAAAAATTGACCTTTCAGGCCAAATCTCCTAGGCAGCTGCCTAGGGCTCCGAAGCGATCTCGTAATTCACTCATATTTCTCTCTAACTAGCTCTAATTATTTTGAACCGTTTCCCATCTCAATAATATTATATAGGGCTATTTTTGACCATGAATTGGGGTCCTAATTCAGCCAAATAAAAAAATTGACCTTTCAGGCAAATCTCCTAGGCAGCTACCTAGGGCTCCGATGCGATTTCGTAATTCACTCATATTTCTCTCTAACAAGCTCTAATTTTTTTGAACCTTTTCCCTTCTCAATAATATTATATAGGGCTATTATTGACCATGAATTGGGGTCCTAATTCATCCAAACAAAAAAATTGACCTTACAGGCCAAATCTCCTAGGCAGCTGCCTAGGGCTCCGAAGCGATCTCGTAATTCACTCATATTTCTCTCTAACAAGCTCTAATTTTTTTGAACCTTTTCCCATCTCAATAATATTATATAGGGCTATTATTGAC
This sequence comes from Humulus lupulus, assembly GCF_963169125.1. Taxonomy (NCBI): domain Eukaryota; kingdom Viridiplantae; phylum Streptophyta; class Magnoliopsida; order Rosales; family Cannabaceae; genus Humulus; species Humulus lupulus. The sequence continues at coordinate 85,891 of NW_026908558.1, forward strand.
TATGAATTGGGGTCCTAATTCAACCAAACAAAAAAATTGTCCTTTCAGGCCAAATCTCCTAGGCAGCTCCCTAGGGCTCCGAAGTGATTTCGTAATTCACTCAAATTTCTCTCTAACAAGCTCTAATTTTTTTGAACCTTTTCCAATCTCAATAATATTATATAGGGCAATTATTTACCATGAATTCGTGTCCTAATTCAACCAAACAAAAAAATTGACCTCTCAGGCCAAATCTCCTAGGCATCTGCTTAGGGCTCCGAAGCGATCTCGTAATTCACTCATATTTCTCTCTAACTAGCTCTAATTATTTTGAACCATTTCCCATCTCAATAATATTATATAGGGCTATTTTTGACCATGACTTGGGGTCCTAATTCAACCAAACAAAAAAATTGACCTTTCAGGCAAATCACCTAGGCAGCTACCTACGGCTCCGATGCGATTTCGTAATTCACTCATATTTCTCTCTAACAAGCTCTAATTTTTTTGAACCTTTTCCCATCTCAATAATATTATATAGGGCTATTATTGACCATGAATTGGGGTCCTAATTCAACCAAACAAAAAAATTGACCTTACAGGCCAAATCTCCTAGGCAGCTGCCTAGGGCTCCGAAGCGATCTCGTAATTCACTCATATTTCTCTCTAACAAGCTCTAATTTTTTTGAACCTTTTCCCATCTCAATAATATTATATAGGGCTATTATTGACCATGAATTGGGGTCCTAATTCAACCAAACAAAAAAATTGACCTTACAGGCCAAATCTCCTAGGCAGCTGCCTAGGGCTCCGAAGCGATCTCGTAATTCACTCATATTTCTCTCTAACAAGCTCTAATTTTTTTGAACCTTTTCCCATCTCAATAATATTATATAGGGCTATTATTAACCATGAGCTGGGGTTCTAATTCAACCAAACAAAAAAATTGACCTTTCAGGCCAAATCTCCTAGGCAGCTGCATAGGGCTCCGATGCGATTTCGTAATTCACTCATATTTCTCTCTAAGAAGCTCTAATTTTTTTGAACCTTTTCCCATCTCAATAATATTATATAGGGCTATTATTGACCATGAATTGGGGTCCTAATTCAACCAAACAAAAAAATTGACCTTTCAGGCCAAATCTCCTAGGCAGCTGCCTAGGGCTCCGAAGCGATCTCGTAATTCACTCATATTTCTCTCTAACAAGCTCTAATTTTTTTGAACCTTTTCCCATCTCAATAATATTATATAGGGCTATTATTGACCATGAATTGGGGTCCTAATTCAACCAAACAAAAAAATTGTCCTTTCAGGCCAAATCTCCTAGGCAGCAGCCTAGGGCTCCGAAGCGATCTCGTAATTCACTCATATTTCACTATAACTAGCTCTAACTATTTTGAACCATTTCCAATCTCAATAATATTATATAGGGCTATTTTTGACCATGAATTGGGGTCCTAATTCAACCAAACAAAAAAATTGACCTTTCAGGCCAAATCTCCTAGGCAGCTGCCTAGGGCTCCGAAGCGATCTCGTAATTCACTCATATTTCTCTCTAACAAGCTGTAATATTTTTGAACCTTTTCCCATCTCAATAATATTATATAGGGCAGATATTGACCATGAATTGGGGTCCTAATTCAACCAAACAAAAAAATTGACCTTACAGGCCAAATCTCCTAGGCAGCTGCCTAGGGCTCCGAAGTGATTTCGTAATTCACTCAAATTTCTCTCTAACAAGCTCTAATTTTTTTGAACCTTTTCCAATCTCAATAATATTATATAGGGCAATTATTTACCATGAATTCGTGTCCTAATTCAACCAAACAAAAAAATTGACCTCTCAGGCCAAATCTCCTAGGCATCTGCTTAGGGCTCCGAAGCGATCTCGTAATTCACTCATATTTCTCTCTAACTAGCTCTAATTATTTTGAACCATTTCCCATCTCAATAATATTATATTGGGCTATTTTTGACCATGACTTGGGGTCCTAATTCAACCAAACAAAAAAATTGACCTTTCAGGCAAATCACCTAGGCAGCTACCTACGGCTCCGATGCGATTTCGTAATTCACTCATATTTCTCTCTAACAAGCTCTAATTTTTTTGAACCTTTTCCCATCTCAATAATATTATATAGGGCTATTATTGACCATGAATTGGGGTCCTAATTCAACCAAACAAAAAAATTGACCTTACAGGCCAAATCTCCTAGGCAGCTGCCTAGGGCTCCGAAGTGATTTCGTAATTCACTCAAATTTCTCTCTAACAAGCTCTAATTTTTTTGAACCTTTTCCAATCTCAATAATATTATATAGGGCAATTATTTACCATGAATTCGTGTCCTAATTCAACCAAACAAAAAAATTGACCTCTCAGGCCAAATCTCCTAGGCATCTGCTTAGGGCTCCGAAGCGATCTCGTAATTCACTCATATTTCTCTCTAACTAGCTCTAATTATTTTGAACCATTTCCCATCTCAATAATATTATATAGGGCTATTTTTGACCATGACTTGGGGTCCTAATTCAACCAAACAAAAAAATTGACCTTTCAGGCAAATCACCTAGGCAGCTACCTACGGCTCCGATGCGATTTCGTAATTCACTCATATTTCTCTCTAACAAGCTCTAATTTTTTTGAACCTTTTCCCATCTCAATAATATTATATAGGGCTATTATTGACCATGAATTGGGGTCCTAATTCAACCAAACAAAAAAATTGACCTTACAGGCCAAATCTCCTAGGCAGCTGCCTAGGGCTCCGAAGCGATCTCGTAATTCACTCATATTTCTCTCTAACAAGCTCTAATTTTTTTGAACCTTTTCCCATCTCAATAATATTATATAGGGCTATTATTGACCATGAATTGGGGTCCTAATTCAACCAAACAAAAAAATTGACCTTACAGGCCAAATCTCCTAGGCAGCTGCCTAGGGCTCCGAAGCGATCTCGTAATTCACTCATATTTCTCTCTAACAAGCTCTAATTTTTTTGAACCTTTTCCCATCTCAATAATATTATATAGGGCTATTATTAACCATGAGCTGGGGTTCTAATTCAACCAAACAAAAAAATTGACCTTTCAGGCCAAATCTCCTAGGCAGCTGCATAGGGCTCCGATGCGATTTCGTAATTCACTCATATTTCTCTCTAAGAAGCTCTAATTTTTTTGAACCTTTTCCCATCTCAATAATATTATATAGGGCTATTATTGACCATGAATTGGGGTCCTAATTCAACCAAACAAAAAAATTGACCTTTCAGGCCAAATCTCCTAGGCAGCTGCCTAGGGCTCCGAAGCGATCTCGTAATTCACTCATATTTCTCTCTAACAAGCTCTAATTTTTTTGAACCTTTTCCCATCTCAATAATATTATATAGGGCTATTATTGACCATGAATTGGGGTCCTAATTCAACCAAACAAAAAAATTGTCCTTTCAGGCCAAATCTCCTAGGCAGCTGCCTAGGGCTCCGAAGCGATCTCGTAATTCACTCATATTTCACTATAACTAGCTCTAATTATTTTGAACCATTTCCAATCTCAATAATATTATATAGGGCTATTTTTGACCATGAATTGGGGTCCTAATTCAACCAAACAAAAAAATTGACCTTTCAGGCCAAATCTCCTAGGCAGCTGCCTAGGGCTCCGAAGCGATCTCGTAATTCACTCATATTTCTCTCTAACAAGCTGTAATATTTTTGAACCTTTTCCCATCTCAATAATATTATATAGGGCAGATATTAACCATGAATTGGGGTCCTAATTCAACCAAACAAAAAAATTGACCTTTCAGGCCAAATCTCCTAGGCAGCTGCCTAGGGCTCCGAAGCGATCTCGTAATTCACTCATATTTCTCTCTAACTAGCTCTAATTATTTTGAACCGTTTCCCATCTCAATAATATTATATAGGGCTATTTTTGACCATGAATTGGGGTCGTAATTCAGCCAAATAAAAAAATTGACCTTTCAGGCAAATCTCCTAGGCAGCTACCTAGGGCTCCGATGCGATTTCGTAATTCACTCATATTTCTCTCTAACAAGCTCTAATTTTTTTGAACCTTTTCCCTTCTCAATAATATTATATAGGGCTATTATTGACCATGAATTGGGGTCCTAATTCATCCAAACAAAAAAATTGACCTTACAGGCCAAATCTCCTAGGCAGCTGCCTAGGGCTCCGAAGTGATTTCGTAATTCACTCAAATTTCTCTCTAACAATCTGTAATTTTTTTGAACCTTTTCCAATCTCAATAATATTATATAGGGCTATTATTTACCATGAATTCGTGTCCTAATTAAACCAAACAAAAAAATTGACCTCTCAGGCCAAATCTCCTAGGCATCTGCTTAGGGCTCCGAAGCGATCTCGTAATTCACTCATATTTCTCTCAAACTAGCTCTAATTATTTTGAACCGTTTCCCATCTCAATAATATTATATAGGGCTATTTTTGACCATGAATTGGGGTCGTAATTCAGCCAAATAAAAAAATTGACCTTTCAGGCAAATCTCCTAGGCAGCTACCTAGGGCTCCGATGCGATTTCGTAATTCACTCATATTTCTCTCTAACAAGCTCTAATTTTTTTGAACCTTTTCCCATCTCAATAATATTATATAGAGCTATTATTGACCATGAATTGGGGTCCTAATTCAACCAAACAAAAAAATTGTCCTTTCAGGCCAAATCTCCTAGGCAGCTGCCTAGGGCTCCGAAGCGATCTCGTAATTCACTCATATTTCACTATAACTAGCTCTAATTATTTTGAACCATTTCCAATCTCAATAATATTATATAGGGCTATTTTTGACCATGAATTGGGGTCCTAATTCAACCAAACAAAAAAATTGACCTTTCAGGCCAAATCTCCTAGGCAGCTGCCTAGGGCTCCGAAGCGATCTCGTAATTCACTCATATTTCTCTCTAACAAGCTGTAATATTTTTGAACCTTTTCCCATCTCAATAATATTATATAGGGCAGATATTGACCATGAATTGGGGTCCTAATTCAACCAAACAAAAAAATTGACCTTTCAGGCCAAATCTCCTAGGCAGCTGCCTAGGGCTCCGAAGTGATTTCGTAATTCACTCAAATTTCTCTCTAACAATCTGTAATTTTTTTGAACCTTTTCCAATCTCAATAATATTATATAGGGCTATTATTTACCATGAATTCGTGTCCTAATTAAACCAAACAAAAAAATTGACCTCTCAGGCCAAATCTCCTAGGCATCTGCTTAGGGCTCCGAAGCGATCTCGTAATTCACTCATATTTCTCTCTAACTAGCTCTAATTATTTTGAACCGTTTCCCATCTCAATAATATTATATAGGGCTATTTTTGACCATGAATTGGGGTCGTAATTCAGCCAAATAAAAAAATTGACCTTTCAGGCAAATCTCCTAGGCAGCTACCTAGGGCTCCGATGCGATTTCGTAATTCACTCATATTTCTCTCTAACAAGCTCTAATTTTTTTGAACCTTTTCCCTTCTCAATAATATTATATAGGGCTATTATTGACCATGAATTGGGGTCCTAATTCATCCAAACAAAAAAATTGACCTTACAGGCCAAATCTCCTAGGCAGCTGCCTAGGGCTCCGAAGTGATTTCGTAATTCACTCAAATTTCTCTCTAACAATCTGTAATTTTTTTGAACCTTTTCCAATCTCAATAATATTATATAGGGCTATTATTTACCATGAATTCGTGTCCTAATTAAACCAAACAAAAAAATTGACCTCTCAGGCCAAATCTCCTAGGCATCTGCTTAGGGCTCCGAAGCGATCTCGTAATTCACTCATATTTCTCTCTAACTAGCTCTAATATTTTTGAACCATTTCCCATCTCAATAATATTATATAGGGCTATTTTTGACCATGAATTGGGGACCTAATTCAACCAAACAAAAATATTGACCTTTCAGGCAAATCTCTTAGGCAGCTACCTAGGGCTCCGATGCGATTTCGTAATTCCCTCATATTTCTCTCTAACAAGCTCTAATTTTTTTGAACCTTTTCCCATCTCAATTATATTATATAGGGCTATTATTAACCATGAGTTGGGGTCCTAATTCAACCAAACAAAAAAATTGACCTTTCAGGCCAAATCTCCTAGGCAGCTGCCTAGGGCTCCGAAGCAATTTCGTAATTCACTCATATTTCTCTCTAACAAGCTTTTATTTTTTTGAACCTTTTCCCATCTCAATAATATTATATAGGGCTATTATTGACCATGAATTGGGGTCCTAATTCAACCAAACAAAAAAATTGACCTTTCAGGCCAAATCTCCTAGGCAGCTGCCTAGGGCTCCGAAGCGATCTCGTAATTCACTCATATTTCTCTCTAACAAGCTCTAATTTTTTTGAACCTTTTCCCATCTCAATAATATTATATAGGGCTATTATTGACTATGAATTGGGGTCCTAATTCAACCAAACAAAAAAATTGTCCTTTCAGGCCAAATCTCCTAGGCAGCTGCCTAGGGCTCCGAAGTGATTTCGTAATTCACTCAAATTTCTCTCTAACAAGCTCTAATTTTTTTGAACCTTTTCCAATCTCAATAATATTATATAAGGCAATTATTTACCAGGAATTCGTGTCCTAATTCAACCAAACAAAAAAATTGACCTCTCAGGCCAAATCTCCTAGGCATCTGCTTAGGGCTCCGAAGCGATCTCATAATTCACTCATATTTCTCTCTAACATGCTCTAATTTTTTTGAACCTTTTCCCATCTCAATAATATTATATAGGGCTATTATTGACTATGAATTGGGGTCCTAATTCAACCAAACAAAAAAATTGACCTTTCAGGCAAATCACCTAGGCAGCTACCTACGGCTCCGATGCGATTTCGTAATTCACTCATATTTCTCTCTAACAAGCTCTAATTTTTTTGAACCTTTTCCCATCTCAATACTATTATATAGGGCTATTATTGACCATGAATTGGGGTCCTAATTCAACCAAACAAAAAAATTGACCTTACAGGCCAAATCTCCTAGGCAGCTGCCTAGGGCTCCGAAGTGATTTCGTAATTCACTCAAATTTCTCTCTAACAAGCTCTAATTTTTTTGAACCTTTTCCAATCTCAATAATATTATATAGGGCAATTATTTACCATGAATTCGTGTCCTAATTCAACCAAACAAAAAAATTGACCTCTCAGGCCAAATCTCCTAGGCAGCTGCCTAGGGCTCCGAAGCGATCTCGTAATTCACTCATATTTCTCTCTAACAAGCTCTAATTTTTTTGAACCTTTTCCAATCTCAATAATATTATATAGGGCAATTATTTACCATGAATTCGTGTCCTAATTCAACCAAACAAAAAAATTGACCTCTCAGGCCAAATCTCCTAGGCATCTGCTTAGGGCTCCGAAGCGATCTCGTAATTCACTCATATTTCTCTCTAACTAGCTCTAATTTTTTTGAAGCTTTTCCCATCTCAATAATATTATATAGGGCTACTATTGACCATGAATTGGGGTCCTATTTCAACCAAACAAAAAAATTGTCATTTCAGGCCAAATCTCCTAGGCAGCTGCCTAGGGCTCCGAAGCGATCTCGTAATTCACTCATATTTCACTATAACTAGCTCTAATTATTTTGAACCATTTCCAATCTCAATAATATTATATAGGGCTATTTTTGACCATGAATTGGGGTCCTAATTCAACCAAACAAAAAAATTGACCTTTCAGGCCAAATCTCCTAGGCAGCTGCCTAGGGCTCCGAAGCGATCTCGTAATTCACTCATATTTCTCTCTAACTAGCTCTAATTATTTTGAACCATTTCCCATCTCAATAATATTATATTGGGCTATTTTTGACCATGACTTGGGGTCCTAATTCAACCAAACAAAAAAATTGACCTTTCAGGCAAATCACCTAGGCAGCTACCTACGGCTCCGATGCGATTTCGTAATTCACTCATATTTCTCTCTAACAAGCTCTAATTTTTTTGAACCTTTTCCCATCTCAATAATATTATATAGGGCTATTATTGACCATGAATTGGGGTCCTAATTCAACCAAACAAAAAAATTGACCTTACAGGCCAAATCTCCTAGGCAGCTGCCTAGGGCTCCGAAGTGATTTCGTAATTCACTCAAATTTCTCTCTAACAAGCTCTAATTTTTTTGAACCTTTTCCAATCTCAATAATATTATATAGGGCAATTATTTACCATGAATTCGTGTCCTAATTCAACCAAACAAAAAAATTGACCTCTCAGGCCAAATCTCCTAGGCATCTGCTTAGGGCTCCGAAGCGATCTCGTAATTCACTCATATTTCTCTCTAACTAGCTCTAATTATTTTGAACCATTTCCCATCTCAATAATATTATATAGGGCTATTTTTGACCATGACTTGGGGTCCTAATTCAACCAAACAAAAAAATTGACCTTTCAGGCAAATCACCTAGGCAGCTACCTACGGCTCCGATGCGATTTCGTAATTCACTCATATTTCTCTCTAACAAGCTCTAATTTTTTTGAACCTTTTCCCATCTCAATAATATTATATAGGGCTATTATTGACCATGAATTGGGGTCCTAATTCAACCAAACAAAAAAATTGACCTTACAGGCCAAATCTCCAAGGCAGCTGCCTAGGGCTCCGAAGCGATCTCGTAATTCACTCATATTTCTCTCTAACAAGCTCTAATTTTTTTGAACCTTTTCCCATCTCAATAATATTATATAGGGCTATTATTGACCATGAATTGGGGTCCTAATTCAACCAAACAAAAAAATTGACCTTACAGGCCAAATCTCCTAGGCAGCTGCCTAGGGCTCCGAAGCGATCTCGTAATTCACTCATATTTCTCTCTAACAAGCTCTAATTTTTTTGAACCTTTTCCCATCTCAATAATATTATATAGGGCTATTATTAACCATGAGCTGGGGTTCTAATTCAACCAAACAAAAAAATTGACCTTTCAGGCCAAATCTCCTAGGCAGCTGCATAGGGCTCCGATGCGATTTCGTAATTCACTCATATTTCTCTCTAAGAAGCTCTAATTTTTTTGAACCTTTTCCCATCTCAATAATATTATATAGGGCTATTATTGACCATGAATTGGGGTCCTAATTCAACCAAACAAAAAAATTGACCTTTCAGGCCAAATCTCCTAGGCAGCTGCCTAGGGCTCCGAAGCGATCTCGTAATTCACTCATATTTCTCTCTAACAAGCTCTAATTTTTTTGAACCTTTTCCCATCTCAATAATATTATATAGGGCTATTATTGACCATGAATTGGGGTCCTAATTCAACCAAACAAAAAAATTGTCCTTTCAGGCCAAATCTCCTAGGCAGCTGCCTAGGGCTCCGAAGCGATCTCGTAATTCACTCATATTTCACTATAACTAGCTCTAATTATTTTGAACCATTTCCAATCTCAATAATATTATATAGGGCTATTTTTGACCATGAATTGGGGTCCTAATTCAACCAAACAAAAAAATTGACCTTTCAGGCCAAATCTCCTAGGCAGCTGCCTAGGGCTCCGAAGCGATCTCGTAATTCACTCATATTTCTCTCTAACAAGCTGTAATATTTTTGAACCTTTTCCCATCTCAATAATATTATATAGGGCAGATATTGACCATGAATTGGGGTCCTAATTCAACCAAACAAAAAAATTGACCTTTCAGGCCAAATCTCCTAGGCAGCTGCCTAGGGCTCCGAAGCGATCTCGTAATTCACTCATATTTCTCTCTAACTAGCTCTAATTATTTTGAACCGTTTCCCATCTCAATAATATTATATAGGGCTATTTTTGACCATGAATTGGGGTCGTAATTCAGCCAAATAAAAAAATTGACCTTTCAGGCAAATCTCCTAGGCAGCTACCTAGGGCTCCGATGCGATTTCGTAATTCACTCATATTTCTCTCTAACAAGCTCTAATTTTTTTGAACCTTTTCCCTTCTCAATAATATTATATAGGGCTATTATTGACCATGAATTGGGGTCCTAATTCATCCAAACAAAAAAATTGACCTTACAGGCCAAATCTCCTAGGCAGCTGCCTAGGGCTCCGAAGTGATTTCGTAATTCACTCAAATATCTCTCTGACAATCTGTAATTTTTTTGAACCTTTTCCAATCTCAATAATATTATATAGGGCTATTATTTACCATGAATTCGTGTCCTAATTAAACCAAACAAAAAAATTGACCTCTCAGGCCAAATCTCCTAGGCATCTGCTTAGGGCTCCGAAGCGATCTCGTAATTCACTCATATTTCTCTCTAACTAGCTCTAATATTTTTGAACCATTTCCCATCTCAATAATATTATATAGGGCTATTTTTGACCATGAATTGGGGACCTAATTCAACCAAACAAAAATATTGACCTTTCAGGCAAATCTCTTAGGCAGCTACCTAGGGCTCCGATGCGATTTCGTAATTCACTCATATTTCTCTCTATCAAGCTCTAATTTTTTTGAACCTTTTCCCATCTCAATTATATTATATAGGGCTATTATTAACCATGAGTTGGGGTCCTAATTCAACCAAACAAAAAAATTGACCATTCAGGCCAAATCTCCTAGGCAGCTGCCTAGGGCTCCGAAGCAATTTCGTAATTCACTCATATTTCTCTCTAACAAGCTTTTATTTTTTTGAACCTTTTCCCATCTCAATAATATTATATAGGGCTATTATTGACCATGAATTGGGGTCCTAATTCAACCAAACAAAAAAATTGACCTTTCAGGCCAAATCTCCTAGGCAGCTGCCTAGGGCTCCGAAGCGATCTCGTAATTCACTCATATTTCTCTCTAACAAGCTCTAATTTTTTTGAACCTTTTCCCATCTCAATAATATTATATAGGGCTATTATTGACTATGAATTGGGGTCCTAATTCAACCAAACAAAAAAATTGTCCTTTCAGGCCAAATCTCCTAGGCAGCTGCCTAGGGCTCCGAAGTGATTTCGTATTTCACTCAAATTTCTCTCTAACAAGCTCTAATTTTTTTGAACCTTTTCCAATCTCAATAATATTATATAGGGCAATTATTTACCATGAATTCGTGTCCTAATTCAACCAAACAAAAAAATTGACCTCTCAGGCCAAATCTCCTAGGCATCTGCTTAGGGCTCCGAAGCGATCTCGTAATTCACTCATATTTCTCTCTAACTAGCTCTAATTATTTTGAACCATTTCCCATCTCAATAATATTATATAGGGCTATTTTTGACCATGACTTGGGGTCCTAATTCAACCAAACAAAAAAATTGACCTTTCAGGCAAATCACCTAGGCAGCTACCTACGGCTCCGATGCGATTTCGTAATTCACTCATATTTCTCTCTAACAAGCTCTAATTTTTTTGAACCTTTTCCCATCTCAATAATATTATATAGGGCTATTGTTGACCATGAATTGGGGTCCTAATTCAACCAAACAAAAAAATTGACCTTACAGGCCAAATCTCCTAGGCAGCTGCCTAGGGCTCCGAAGCGATCTCGTAATTCACTCATATTTCTCTCTAACAAGCTCTAATTTTTTTGAACCTTTTCCCATCTCAATAATATTATATAGGGCTATTATTGACCATGAATTGGGGTCCTAATTCAACCAAACAAAAAAATTGACCTTACAGGCCAAATCTCCTAGGCAGCTGCCTAGGGCTCCGAAGCGATCTCGTAATTCACTCATATTTCTCTCTAACAAGCTGTAATATTTTTGAACCTTTTCCCATCTCAATAATATTATATAGGGCAGATATTGACCATGAATTGGGGTCCTAATTCAACCAAACAAAAAAATTGACCTTTCAGGCCAAATCTCCTAGGCAGCTGCCTAGGGCTCCGAAGAGATCTCGTAATTCACTCATATTTCTCTCTAACTAGCTCTAATTATTTTGAACCGTTTCCCATCTCAATAATATTATATATGGCTATTTTTGACCATGAATTGGGGTCGTAATTCAGCCAAATAAAAAAATTGACCTTTCAGGCAAATCTCCTAGGCAGCTACCTAGGGCTCCGATGCGATTTCGTAATTCACTCATATTTCTCTCTAACAAGCTCTAATTTTTTTGAACCTTTTCCCTTCTCAATAATATTATATAGGGCTATTATTGACCATGAATTGGGGTCCTAATTCATCCAAACAAAAAAATTGACCTTACAGGCCAAATCTCCTAGGCAGCTGCCTAGGGCTCCGAAGTGATTTCGTAATTCACTCAAATTTCTCTCTGACAATCTGTAATTTTTTTGAACCTTTTCCAATCTCAATAATATTATATAGGGCTATTATTTACCATGAATTCGTGTCCTAATTAAACCAAACAAAAAAATTGACCTCTCAGGCCAAATCTCCTAGGCATCTGCTTAGGGCTCCGAAGCGATCTCGTAATTCACTCATATTTCTCTCTAACTAGCTCTAATATTTTTGAACCATTTCCCATCTCAATAATATTATATAGGGCTATTTTTGACCATGAATTGGGGACCTAATTCAACCAAACAAAAATATTGACCTTTCAGGCAAATCTCTTAGGCAGCTACCTAGGGCTCCGATGCGATTTCGTAATTCACTCATATTTCTCTCTAACAAGCTCTAATTTTTTTGAACCTTTTCCCATCTCAATTATATTATATAGGGCTATTATTAACCATGAGTTGGGGTCCTAATTCAACCAAACAAAAAAATTGACCATTCAGGCCAAATCTCCTAGGCAGCTGCCTAGGGCTCCGAAGCAATTTCGTAATTCACTCATATTTCTCTCTAACAAGCTTTTATTTTTTTGAACCTTTTCCCATCTCATTAATATTATATAGGGCTATTATTGACCATGAATTGGGGTCCTAATTCAACCAAACAAAAAAATTGACCTTTCAGGCCAAATCTCCTAGGCAGCTGCCTAGGGCTCCGAAGCGATCTCGTAATTCACTCATATTTCTCTCTAACAAGCTCTAATTTTTTTGAACCTTTTCCCATCTCAATAATATTATATAGGGCTATTATTGACTATGAATTGGGGTCCTAATTCAACCAAACAAAAAAATTGTCCTTTCAGGCCAAATCTCCTAGGCAGCTGCCTAGGGCTCCGAAGTGATTTCGTATTTCACTCAAATTTCTCTCTAACAAGCTCTAATTTTTTTGAACCTTTTCCAATCTCAATAATATTATATAGGGCAATTATTTACCATGAATTCGTGTCCTAATTCAACCAAACAAAAAAATTGACCTCTCAGGCCAAATCTCCTAGGCATCTGCTTAGGGCTCCGAAGCGATCTCGTAATTCACTCATATTTCTCTCTAACTAGCTCTAATTATTTTGAACCATTTCCCATCTCAATAATATTATATAGGGCTATTTTTGACCATGACTTGGGGTCCTAATTCAACCAAACAAAAAAATTGACCTTTCAGGCAAATCACCTAGGCCGCTACCTACGGCTCCGATGCGATTTCGTAATTCACTCATATTTCTCTCTAACAAGCTCTAATTTTTTTGAACCTTTTCCCATCTCAATAATATTATATAGGGCTATTGTTGACCATGAATTGGGGTCCTAATTCAACCAAACAAAAAAATTGACCTTACAGGCCAAATCTCCTAGGCAGCTGCCTAGGGCTCCGAAGCGATCTCGTAATTCACTCATATTTCTCTCTAACAAGCTCTAATTTTTTTGAACCTTTTCCCATCTCAATAATATTATATAGGGCTATTATTGACCATGAATTGGGGTCCTAATTCAACCAAACAAAAAAATTGACCTTACAGGCCAAATCTCCTAGGCAGCTGCCTAGGGCTCCGAAGCGATCTCGTAATTCACTCATATTTCTCTCTAACAAGCTGTAATATTTTTGAACCTTTTCCCATCTCAATAATATTATATAGGGCAGATATTGACCATGAATTGGGGTCCTAATTCAACCAAACAAAAAAATTGACCTTTCAGGCCAAATCTCCTAGGCAGCTGCCTAGGGCTCCGAAGCGATCTCGTAATTCACTCATATTTCTCTCTAACTAGCTCTAATTATTTTGAACCGTTTCCCATCTCAATAATATTATATAGGGCTATTTTTGACCATGAATTGGGGTCGTAATTCAGCCAAATAAAAAAATTGACCTTTCAGGCAAATCTCCTAGGCAGCTACCTAGGGCTCCGATGCGATTTCGTAATTCACTCATATTTCTCTCTAACAAGCTCTAATTTTTTTGAACCTTTTCCCTTCTCAATAATATTATATAGGGCTATTATTGACCATGAATTGGGGTCCTAATTCATCCAAACAAAAAAATTGACCTTACAGGCCAAATCTCCTAGGCAGCTGCCTAGGGCTCCGAAGTGATTTCGTAATTCACTCAAATTTCTCTCTGACAATCTGTAATTTTTTTGAACCTTTTCCAATCTCAATAATATTATATAGGGCTATTATTTACCATGAATTCGTGTCCTAATTAAACCAAACAAAAAAATTGACCTCTCAGGCCAAATCTCCTAGGCATCTGCTTAGGGCTCCGAAGCGATCTCGTAATTCACTCATATTTCTCTCTAACTAGCTCTAATATTTTTGAACCATTTCCCATCTCAATAATATTATATAGGGCTATTTTTGACCATGAATTGGGGACCTAATTCAACCAAACAAAAATATTGACCTTTCAGGCAAATCTCTTAGGCAGCTACCTAGGGCTCCGATGCGATTTCGTAATTCACTCATATTTCTCTCTAACAAGCTCTAATTTTTTTGAACCTTTTCCCTTCTCAATTATATTATATAGGGCTATTATTAACCATGAGTTGGGGTCCTAATTCAACCAAACAAAAAAATTGACCATTCAGGCCAAATCTCCTAGGCAGCTGCCTAGGGCTCCGAAGCAATTTCGTAATTCACTCATATTTCTCTCTAACAAGCTTTTATTTTTTTGAACCTTTTCCCATCTCAATAATATTATATAGGGCTATTATTGACCATGAATTGGGGTCCTAATTCAACCAAACAAAAAAATTGACCTTTCAGGCCAAATCTCCTAGGCAGCTGCCTAGGGCTCCGAAGCGATCTCGTAATTCACTCATATTTCTCTCTAACAAGCTCTAATTTTTTTGAACCTTTTCCCATCTCAATAATATTATATAGGGCTATTATTGACTATGAATTGGGGTCCTAATTCAACCAAACAAAAAAATTGTCCTTTCAGGCCAAATCTCCTAGGCAGCTGCCTAGGGCTCCGAAGTGATTTCGTATTTCACTCAAATTTCTCTCTAACAAGCTCTAATTTTTTTGAACCTTTTCCAATCTCAATAATATTATATAGGGCAATTATTTACCATGAATTCGTGTCCTAATTCAACCAAACAAAAAAATTGACCTCTCAGGCCAAATCTCCTAGGCATCTGCTTAGGGCTCCGAAGCGATCTCGTAATTCACTCATATTTCTCTCTAACTAGCTCTAATTATTTTGAACCATTTCCCATCTCAATAATATTATATAGGGCTATTTTTGACCATGACTTGGGGTCCTAATTCAACCAAACAAAAAAATTGACCTTTCAGGCAAATCACCTAGGCAGCTACCTACGGCTCCGATGCGATTTCGTAATTCACTCATATTTCTCTCTAACAAGCTCTAATTTTTTTGAACCTTTTCCCATCTCAATAATATTATATAGGGCTATTGTTGACCATGAATTGGGGTCCTAATTCAACCAAACAAAAAAATTGACCTTACAGGCCAAATCTCCTAGGCAGCTGCCTAGGGCTCCGAAGCGATCTCGTAATTCACTCATATTTCTCTCTAACAAGCTCTAATTTTTTTGAACCTTTTCCCATCTCAATAATATTATATAGGGCTATTATTGACCATGAATTGGGGTCCTAATTCAACCAAACAAAAAAATTGACCTTACAGGCCAAATCTCCTAGGCAGCTGCCTAGGGCTCCGTAGCGATCTCGTAATTCACTCATATTTCTCTCTAACAAGCTCTAATTTTTTTGAACCTTTTCCCATCTCAATAATATTATATAGGGCTATTATTAACCATGAGCTGGGGTTCTAATTCAACCAAACAAAAAAATTGACCTTTCAGGCCAAATCTCCTAGGCAGCTGCATTGGGCTCCGATGCGATTTCGTAATTCACTCATATTTCTCTCTAAGAAGCTCTAATTTTTTTGAACCTTTTCCCATCTAAATAATATTATATAGGGCTATTATTGACCATGAATTGGGGTCCTAATTCAACCAAACAAAAAAATTGACCTTTCAGGCCAAATCTCCTAGGCAGCTGCCTAGGGCTCCGAAGCGATCTCGTAATTCACTCATATTTCTCTCTAACAAGCTCTAATTTTTTTGAACCTTTTCCTATCTCAATAATATTCTATAGGGCTATTATTATCCATGAATTGGGGTCCTAATTCAACCAAACAAAAAAATTGACCTTTCAGGCCAAATCTCCTAGGCAGCTGCCTAGGGCTCTGAATAGATTTCGTAATTCACTCAAATTTCTCTCTAACAAGCTCTAATTTTTTTGAACCTTTTCCCATCTCAATAATATTATATAGGGCTATTATTGACCATGAATTGGTATCCTAATTCAACCGAACAAAATAATTGTCCTTTCAGGCCAAATCTCCTAGGCAGCTGCCTAGTGCTCCGAAGTGATTTCGTAATTCACTCAAATTTCTCTCTAACAATCTGTAATTTTTTTGAACCTTTTCCAATCTCAATAATATTATATAGGGCTATTATTCACCATGAATTCGTGTCCTAATTAAACAAAACAAAAAAATTGACCTCTCAGGCCAAATCTCCTAGGCATGTGCTTAGGGCTCCGAAGCGATCTCGTAATTCACTCATATTTCTCTCTAACTAGCTCTAACATTTTCGAACCATTTCCCATCTCAATAATATTATATAGGGCTATTTTTGACCATGAATTGGGGACCTAATTCAACCAAACAAAAATATTGACCTTTCAGGCAAATCTCTTAGGCAGCTACCTAGGGCTCCGATGCGATTTCGTAATTCACTCATATTTCTCTCTAACAAGCTCTAATTTTTTTGAACCTTTTCCCATCTCAATTATATTATATAGGGCTATTATTAACCATGAGTTGGGGTCCTAATTCAACCAAACAAAAAAATTGACCTTTCAGGCCAAATCTCCTAGGCAGCTGCCTAGGGCTCCGAAGCAATTTCGTAATTCACTCATATTTCTCTCTAACAAGCTTTTATTTTTTTGAACCATTTCCCATCTCAATAATATTATATAGGGCTATTTTTGACCATGAATTGGGGTCCTAATTCAACCAATCAAAAAAATTGACCTTTCAGGCCAAATCTCCTAGGCAGCTGCCTAGGGCTCCGAAGCGATCTCGTAATTCACTCTTATTTCTCTCTAACAAGCTGTAATATTTTTGAACCTTTTCCCATCTCAATAATATTATATAGGGCAGATATTGACCATTAATTGGGGTCCTAATTCAACCAAACAAAAAAATTGACCTTACAGGCCAAATCTCCTAGGCAGCTGCCTAGGGCTCCGAAGCGATCTCGTAATTCACTCATATTTCTCTCTAACAAGCTCTAATTTTTTTGAACCATTTCCCATCTCAATAATATTATATAGGGCTATTATTAACCATGAGCTGGGGTTCTAATTCAACCAAACAAAAAAATTGACCTTTCAGGCCAAATCTCCTAGGCAGCTGCATAGGGCTCCGATGCGATTTCGTAATTCACTCATATTTCTCTCTAAGAAGCTCTAATTTTTTTGAACCTTTTCCCATCTCAATAATATTATATAGGGCTATTATTGACCATGAATCGGGGTCCTAATTCAACCAAACAAAAAAATTGACCTTTCAGGCCAAATCTCCTAGGCAGCTGCATAGGGCTCCGAAGCGATCTCGTAATTCACTCATATTTCTCTCTAACAAGCTCTAATTTTTTTGAACCTTTTCCCATCTCAATAATATTCTATAGGGCTATTATTATCCATGAATTGGGGTCCTAATTCAACCAAACAAAAAAATTGACCTTTCAGGCCAAATCTCCTAGGCAGCTGCCTAGGGCTCCGAAGAGATTTCGTAATTCACTCAAATTTCTCTCTAACAAGCTCTAATTTTTTTGAACCTTTTCCCATCTCAATAATATTATATAGGGCAGTTATTGACCATGAATTCGAGTCCTAATTCAACCAAACAAAAAAATTGACCTTTCAGGCCAAATCTCCTAAGCAGCTGCCTAGGGCTCCGAAGCGATCTCGTAATTCACTCATATTTCTCTCTAACAAGCTCTAATTTTTTTGAACCTTTTCCCATCTCAATAATATTATTTAGGGCTATTATTGACCATGAATTGGGGTCCTAATTCAACCAAACAAAAAAATTGACCTTTCAGGATAAATCTCCTAGGCAGCTGCATAGGGCTCCGTAGCGATCTCATAATTCACTCATATTTCTCTCTAACAAGCTCTAAATTTTTTTGAACCTTTTCCAATCTCAATAATATTATATAGGGCTATTATTAACCATGAATTGGGGTCCTAATTCAGCCAAACAAAAAAATTGACCTTTCAGGCCAAATCTCCTAGGCAGCTGCCTAGTGCTCCGAAGAGATTTCGTAATTCACACAAATTTCTCTCTAACAAGCTCTAATTTTTTTGAACCTTTTCCCATCTCAATAATATTATATAGGGCAGTTATTGACCATGAATTCGTGTCCTAATTCTACCAAACAAAAAAATTGACCTTTCAAGCCAAATCTCCTAGGCAGCTGCGTAGGGCTACGAAGCGATCTCGTAATTCACTCATATTTCTCCGTAACAAGCTCTAATATTTTTGAACCTTTTCCCATCTCAATAATATTATACAGCGCTATTATTGACCATGAATTGGGGTCCTAATTCAACCAAACAAAAAAATTGACCTTTCAGGCCAAATCTCCTAGGCAGCTGCCTAGGTCTCCGAAGCAATTTCGTAATTCACTCATATTTCTCTCTAACAAACTCTTATTTTTTTCAACCTTTTCCCATCTCAATAATATTATATAGGGCTATTATTGACCATAAATTGGGGTCCTACTTCAACCAAACAAAAAAATTGACCTCTCAGGCCAAATCTCCTAGGCAGCTGCCTAGGGCTCCGAAGCGATCTCGTAATTCACTCATATTTCACTATAACTAGCTCTAATTATTTTGAACCATTTCCCATCTCAATAATATTATATAGGGCTATTTTTGACCATGAATTGGGGTCCTAATTCAACCAATCAAAAAAATTGACCTTTCAGGCCAAATCTCCTAGGCAGCTGCCTAGGGCTCCGAAGCGATCTCGTAATTCACTCATATTTCTCTCTAACAAGCTGTAATATTTTTGAACCTTTTCCCATCTCAATAATATTATATAGGGCAGATATTGACCATGAATTGGGGTCCTAATTCAACCAAACAAAAAAATTGACCTTACAGGCCAAATCTCCTAGGCAGCTAGCTGCCTAGGGCTCCGAAGCGATCTCGTAATTCACTCATATTTCTCTCTAACAAGCTCTAATTTTTTTGAACCTTTTCCCATCTCAATAATATTATATAGGGCTATTATTAACCATGAGCTGGGGTTCTAATTCAACCAAACAAAAAAATTGACCTTTCAGGCCAAATCTCCTAGGCAGCTGCATAGGGCTCCGATGCGATTTCGTAATTCACTCATATTTCTCTCTAAGAAGCTCTAATTTTTTTGAACCTTTTCCCATCTCAATAATATTATATAGGGCTATTATTGACCATGAATCGGGGTCCTAATTCAACCAAACAAAAAAATTGACCTTTCAGGCCAAATCTCCTAGGCAGCTGCCTAGGGCTCCGAAGCGATCTCGTAATTCACTCATATTTCACTCTAACAAGCTCTAATTTTTTTGAACCTTTTCCCATCTCAATAATATTCTATAGGGCTATTATTATCCATGAATTGGGGTCCTAATTCAACCAAACAAAAAAATTGACCTTTCAGGCCAAATCTCCTAGGCAGCTGCCTAGGGCTCCGAAGAGATTTCGTAATTCACTCAAATTTCTCTCTAACACGCTCTAATTTTTTTGAACCTTTTCCCATCTCAATAATATTATATAGGGCAGTTATTGACCATGAATTCGTGTCCTAATTCTACCAAACAAAAAAATTGACCTTTCAAGCCAAATCTCCTAGGCAGCTGCGTAGGGCTACGAAGCGATCTCGTAATTCACTCATATTTCTCCGTAACAAGCTCTAATATTTTTGAACCTTTTCCCATCTCAATAATATTATACAGCGCTATTATTGACCATGAATTGGGGTCCTAATTCAACCAAACAAAAAAATTGACCTTTCAGGCCAAATCTCCTAGGCAGCTGCCTAGGTCTCCGAAGCAATTTCGTAATTCACTCATATTTCTCTCTAACAAACTCTTATTTTTTTCAACCTTTTCCCATCTCAATAATATTATATAGGGCTATTATTGACCATAAATTGGGGTCCTACTTCAACCAAACAAAAAAATTGACCTCTCAGGCCAAATCTCCTAGGCAGCTGCCTAGGGCTCCGAAGCGATCTCGTAATTCACTCATATTTCACTATAACTAGCTCTAATTGTTTTGAACCATTTCCCATCTCAATAATATTATATAGGGCTATTTTTGACCATGAATTGGGGTCCTAATTCAACCAATCAAAAAAATTGACCTTTCAGGCCAAATCTCCTAGGCAGCTGCCTAGGGCTCCGAAGCGATCTCGTAATTCACTCATATTTCTCTCTAACAAGCTGTAATATTTTTGAACCTTTTCCCATCTCAATAATATTATATAGGGCAGATATTGACCATGAATTGGGGTCCTAATTCAACCAAACAAAAAAATTGACCTTACAGGCCAAATCTCCTAGGCAGCTAGCTGCCTAGGGCTCCGAAGCGATCTCGTAATTCACTCATATTTCTCTCTAACAAGCTCTAATTTTTTTGAACCTTTTCCCATCTCAATAATATTATATAGGGCTATTATTGACCATGAATTGGTATCCTAATTCAACCGAACAAAATAATTGTCCTTTCAGGCCAAATCTCCTAGGCAGCTGCCTAGTGCTCCGAAGTGATTTCGTAATTCACTCAAATTTCTCTCTAACAATCTGTAATTTTTTTGAACCTTTTCCAATCTCAATAATATTATATAGGGCTATTATTCACCATGAATTCGTGTCCTAATTAAACCAAACAAAAAAATTGACCTCTCAGGCCAAATCTCCTAGGCATGTGCTTAGGGCTCCGAAGCGATCTCGTAATTCACTCATATTTCTCTCTAACTAGCTCTAATATTTTCGAACCATTTCCCATCTCAATAATATTATATAGGGCTATTTTTGACCATGAATTGGGGACCTAATTCAACCAAACAAAAATATTGACCTTTCAGGCAAATCTCTTAGGCAGCTACCTAGGGCTCCGATGCGATTTCGTAATTCACTCATATTTCTCTCTAACAAGCTCTAATTTTTTTGAACCTTTTCCCATCTCAATTATATTATATAGGGCTATTATTAACCATGAGTTGGGGTCCTAATTCAACCTAACAAAAAAATTGACCTTTCAGGCCAAATCTCCTAGGCAGCTGCCTAGGGCTCCGAAGCAATTTCGTAATTCACTCATATTTCTCTCTAACAAGCTTTTATTTTTTTGAACCATTTCCCATCTCAATAATATTATATAGGGCTATTTTTGACCATGAATTGGGGTCCTAATTCAACCAATCAAAAAAATTGACCTTTCAGGCCAAATCTCATAGGCAGCTGCCTAGGGCTCCGAAGCGATCTCGTAATTCACTCTTATTTCTCTCTAACAAGCTGTAATATTTTTGAACCTTTTCCCATCTCAATAATATTATATAGGGCAGATATTGACCATTAATTGGGGTCCTAATTCAACCAAACAAAAAAATTGACCTTACAGGCCAAATCTCCTAGGCAGCTGCCTAGGGCTCCGAAGCGATCTCGTAATTCACTCATATTTCTCTCTAACAAGCTCTAATTTTTTTTGAACCATTTCCCATCTCAATAATATTATATAGGGCTATTATTAACCATGAGCTGGGGTTCTAATTCAACCAAACAAAAAAATTGACCTTTCAGGCCAAATCTCCTAGGCAGCTGCATAGGGCTCCGATGCGATTTCGTAATTCACTCATATTTCTCTCTAAGAAGCTCTAATTTTTTTGAACCTTTTCCCATCTCAATAATATTATATAGGGCTATTATTGACCATGAATCGGGGTCCTAATTCAACCAAACAAAAAAATTGACCTTTCAGGCCAAATCTCCTAGGCAGCTGCATAGGGCTCCGAAGCGATCTCGTAATTCACTCATATTTCTCTCTAACAAGCTCTAATTTTTTTGAACCTTTTCCCATCTCAATAATATTCTATAGGGCTATTATTATCCATGAATTGGGGTCCTAATTCAACCAAACAAAAAAATTGACCTTTCAGGCCAAATCTCCTAGGCAGCTGCCTAGGGCTCCGAAGAGATTTCGTAATTCACTCAAATTTCTCTCTAACAAGCTCTAATTTTTTTGAACCTTTTCCCATCTCAATAATATTATATAGGGCAGTTATTGACCATGAATTCGAGTCCTAATTCAACCAAACAAAAAAATTGACCTTTCAGGCCAAATCTCCTAAGCAGCTGCCTAGGGCTCCGAAGCGATCTCGTAATTCACTCATATTTCTCTCTAACAAGCTCTAATTTTTTTGAACCTTTTCCCATCTCAATAATATTATTTAGGGCTATTATTGACCATGAATTGGGGTCCTAATTCAACCAAACAAAAAAATTGACCTTTCAGGATAAATCTCCTAGGCAGCTGCATAGGGCTCCGTAGCGATCTCATAATTCACTCATATTTCTCTCTAACAAGCTCTAAATTTTTTTGAACCTTTTCCAATCTCAATAATATTATATAGGGCTATTATTAACCATGAATTGGGGTCCTAATTCAGCCAAACAAAAAAATTGACCTTTCAGGCCAAATCTCCTAGGCAGCTGCCTAGTGCTCCGAAGAGATTTCGTAATTCACACAAATTTCTCTCTAACAAGCTCTAATTTTTTTGAACCTTTTCCCATCTCAATAATATTATATAGGGCAGTTATTGACCATGAATTCGTGTCCTAAATCTACCAAACAAAAAAATTGACCTTTCAAGCCAAATCTCCTAGGCAGCTGCGTAGGGCTACGAAGCGATCTCGTAATTCACTCATATTTCTCCGTAACAAGCTCTAATATTTTTGAACCTTTTCCCATCTCAATAATATTATACAGCGCTATTATTGACCATGAATTGGGGTCCCAATTCAACCAAACAAAAAAATTGACCTTTCAGGCCAAATCTCCTAGGCAGCTGCCTAGGTCTCCGAAGCAATTTCGTAATTCACTCATATTTCTCTCTAACAAACTCTTATTTTTTTCAACCTTTTCCCATCTCAATAATATTATATAGGGCTATTATTGACCATAAATTGGGGTCCTACTTCAACCAAACAAAAAAATTGACCTCTCAGGCCAAATCTCCTAGGCAGCTGCCTAGGGCTCCGAAGCGATCTCGTAATTCACTCATATTTCACTATAACTAGCTCTAATTATTTTGAACCATTTCCCATCTCAATAATATTATATAGGGCTATTTTTGACCATGAATTGGGGTCCTAATTCAACCAATCAAAAAAATTGACCTTTCAGGCCAAATCTCCTAGGCAGCTGCCTAGGGCTCCGAAGCGATCTCGTAATTCACTCATATTTCTCTCTAACAAGCTGTAATATTTTTGAACCTTTTCCCATCTCAATAATATTATATAGGGCAGATATTGACCATGAATTGGGGTCCTAATTCAACCAAACAAAAAAATTGACCTTACAGGCCAAATCTCCTAGGCAGCTAGCTGCCTAGGGCTCCGAAGCGATCTCGTAATTCACTCATATTTCTCTCTAACAAGCTCTAATTTTTTTGAACCTTTTCCCATCTCAATAATATTATATAGGGCTATTATTAACCATGAGCTGGGGTTCTAATTCAACCAAACAAAAAAATTGACCTTTCAGGCCAAATCTCCTAGGCAGCTGCATATGGCTCCGATGCGATTTCGTAATTCACTCATATTTCTCTCTAAGAAGCTCTAATTTTTTTTAACCTTTTCCCATCTCAATAATATTATATAGGGCTATTATTGACCATGAATCGGGGTCCTAATTCAACCAAACAAAAAAATTGACCTTTCAGGCCAAATCTCCTAGGCAGCTGCCTAGGGCTCCGAAGCGATCTCGTAATTCACTCATATTTCTCTCTAACAAGCTCTAATTTTTTTGAACCTTTTCCCATCTCAATAATATTCTATAGGGCTATTATTATCCATGAATTGGGGTCCTAATTCAACCAAACAAAAAAATTGACCTTTCAGGCCAAATCTCCTAGGCAGCTGCCTAGGGCTCCGAAGAGATTTCGTAATTCACTCAAATTTCTCTCTAACACGCTCTAATTTTTTTGAACCTTTTCCCATCTCAATAATATTATATAGGGCAGTTATTGACCATGAATTCGTGTCCTAATTCTACCAAACAAAAAAATTGACCTTTCAAGCCAAATCTCCTAGGCAGCTGCGTAGGGCTACGAAGCGATCTCGTAATTCACTCATATTTCTCCGTAACAAGCTCTAATATTTTTGAACCTTTTCCCATCTCAATAATATTATACAGCGCTATTATTGACCATGAATTGGGGTCCTAATTCAACCAAACAAAAAAATTGACCTTTCAGGCCAAATCTCCTAGGCAGCTGCCTAGGTCTCCGAAGCAATTTCGTAATTCACTCATATTTCTCTCTAACAAACTCTTATTTTTTTCAACCTTTTCCCATCTCAATAATATTATATAGGGCTATTATTGACCATAAATTGGGGTCCTACTTCAACCAAACAAAAAAATTGACCTCTCAGGCCAAATCTCCTAGGCAGCTGCCTAGGGCTCCGAAGCGATCTCGTAATTCACTCATATTTCACTATAACTAGCTCTAATTGTTTTGAACCATTTCCCATCTCAATAATATTATATAGGGCTATTTTTGACCATGAATTGGGGTCCTAATTCAACCAATCAAAAAAATTGACCTTTCAGGCCAAATCTCCTAGGCAGCTGCCTAGGGCTCCGAAGCGATCTCGTAATTCACTCATATTTCTCTCTAACAAGCTGTAATATTTTTGAACCTTTTCCCATCTCAATAATATTATATAGGGCAGATATTGACCATGAATTGGGGTCCTAATTCAACCAAACAAAAAAATTGACCTTACAGGCCAAATCTCCTAGGCAGCTAGCTGCCTAGGGCTCCGAAGCGATCTCGTAATTCACTCATATTTCTCTCTAACAAGCTCTAATTTTTTTGAACCTTTTCCCATCTCAATAATATTATTTAGGGCTATTATTGACCATGAATTGGGGTCCTAATTCAACCAAACAAAAAAATTGACCTTTCAAGATAAATCTCCTAGGCAGCTGCATAGGGCTCCGAAGCGATCTCATAATTCACTCATATTTCTCTCTAACAAGCTCTAAATTTTTTTGAACCTTTTCCAATCTCAATAATATTATATAGGGCTATTATTAACCATGATTTGGGGTCCTAATTCAACCAAACAAAAAAATTGACCTTTCAGGCCAAATCTCCTAGGCAGCTGCCTAGTGCTCCGAAGAGATTTCGTAATTCACACAAATTTCTCTCTAACAAGCTCTAATTTTTTTGAACGTTTTCCCATCTCAATAATATTATATAGGGCAGTTATTGACCATGAATTCGTGTCCTAATTCTACCAAACAAAAAAATTGACCTTTCAAGCCAAATCTCCTAGGCAGCTGCGTAGGGCTACGAAGCGATCTCGTAATTCACTCATATTTCTCCGTAACAAGCTCTAATATTTTTGAACCTTTTCCCATCTCAATAATATTATACAGCGCTATTATTGACGATGAATTGGGGTCCTAATTCAACCAAACAAAAAAATGGCCTTTTCAGGCCAAATCTCCTAGGCAGCTGCCTAGGGCTCCGAAGCAATTTCGTAATTCACTCATATTTCTCTCTAACAAACTCTTCTTTTTTTCAACCTTTTCCCATCTCAATAATATTATATAGGGCTATTATTGACCATAAATTGGGGTCCTACTTCAACCAAACAAAAAAATTGACCTCTCAGGCCAAATCTCCTAGGCAGCTGCCTAGGGCTCCGAAGCGATCTCGTAATTCACTCATATTTCACTATAACTAGCTCTAATTATTTTGAACCATTTCCCATCTCAATAATATTATATAGGGCTATTTTTGACCATGAATTGGGGTCCTAATTCAACCAATCAAAAAAATTGACCTTTCAGGCCAAATCTCCTAGGCAGCAGCCTAGGGCTCCGAAGCGATCTCGTAATTCACTCATATTTCTCTCTAACAAGCTGTAATATTTTTGAACCTTTTCCCATCTCAATAATATTATATAGGGCAGATATTGACCATGAATTGGGGTCCTAATTCAACCAAACAAAAAAATTGACCTTACAGGCCAAATCTCCTAGGCAGCTAGCTGCCTAGGGCTCCGAAGCGATCTCGTAATTCACTCATATTTCTCTCTAACAAGCTCTAATTTTTTTGAACCTTTTCCCATCTCAATAATATTATATAGGGCTATTATTAACCATGAGTTGGGGTTCTAATTCAACCAAACAAAAAAATTGACCTTTCAGGCCAAATCTCCTAGGCAGCTGCATAGGGCTCCGATGCGATTTCGTAATTCAATCATATTTCTCTCTAAGAAGCTCTAATTTTTTTGAACCTTTTCCCATCTCAATAATATTATATAGGGCTATTATTGACCATGAATCGGGGTCCTAATTCAACCAAACAAAAAAATTGACCTTTCAGGCCAAATCTCCTAGGCAGCTGCCTAGGGCTCCGAAGCGATCTCGTAATTCACTCATATTTCTCTCTAACAAGCTCTAATTTTTTTGAACCTTTTCCCATCTCAATAATATTCTATAGGGCTATTATTATCCATGAATTGGGGTCCTAATTCAACCAAACAAAAAAATTGACCTTTCAGGCCAAATCTCCTAGGCAGCTGCCTAGGGCTCCGAAGAGATTTCGTAATTCACTCAAATTTCTCTCTAACACGCTCTAATTTTTTTGAACCTTTTCCCATATCAATAATATTATATAGGGCAGTTATTGACCATGAATTCGTGTCCTAATTCTACCAAACAAAAAAATTGACCTTTCAAGCCAAATCTCCTAGGCAGCTGCGTAGGGCTACGAAGCGATCTCGTAATTCACTCATATTTCTCCGTAACAAGCTCTAATATTTTTGAACCTTTTCCCATCTCAATAATATTATACAGCGCTATTATTGACCATGAATTGGGGTCCTAATTCAACCAAACAAAAAAATTGACCTTTCAGGCCAAATCTCCTAGGCAGCTGCCTAGGTCTCCGAAGCAATTTCGTAATTCACTCATATTTCTCTCTAACATACTCTTATTTTTTTCAACCTTTTCCCATCTCAATAATATTATATAGGGCTATTATTGACCATAAATTGGGGTCCTACTTCAACCAAACAAAAAAATTGACCTCTCAGGCCAAATCTCCTAGGCAGCTGCCTAGGGCTCCGAAGCGATCTCGTAATTTACTCATATTTCACTATAACTAGCTCTAATTGTTTTGAACCATTTCCCATCTCAATAATATTATATAGGGCTATTTTTGACCATGAATTGGGGTCCTAATTCAACCAATCAAAAAAATTGACCTTTCAGGCCAAATCTCCTAGTCAGCTGCCTAGGGCTCCGAAGCGATCTCGTAATTCACTCATATTTCTCTCTAACAAGCTGTAATATTTTTGAAACTTTTCCCATCTCAATAATATTATATAGGGCAGATATTGACCATGAATTGGGGTCCTAATTCAACCAAACAAAAAAATTGACCTTACAGGCCAAATCTCCTAGGCAGCTAGCTGCCTAGGGCTCCGAAGCGATCTCGTAATTCCCTCATATTTCTCTCTAACAAGCTCTAATTTTTTTGAACCTTTTCCCATCTCAATAATATTATTTAGGGCTATTATTGACCATGAATTGGGGTCCTAAGTCAACCAACCAAAAAAATTGACCTTTCAGGCCAAATCTCCTAGGCAGCTGCCTACGGCTCCGAAGCGATCTCGTAATTCAGTCATATTTCTCCCTAAAAAGCTCTAATTTTTTTGAACCTTTTCCCATCTCAATAATATTATATAGGGCTGTTATTGAACATGAATTGGGGTCCTAATTCAACCAAACAAAAAAATAGGCATTTCAGGCCAAATCTCCTACGCTGCTGCCTAGGGCTCCGAAGCGATTTCATAATTCACTCAGATTTCTCTCTAACAAGCTCTAATTTTTTTGAACCTTTTCCCATCTCAATAATATTATATAGGGCTATTATTGACCATGAATTGGGGTCCTAATTCAACCAAACAAAAAAATTGACCTATCAGGCCAAATCTCCTAGGCAGCTGCCTAGGGCTCCGAAGCGATCTCGTAATTCACTCATATTTCTCTCTAACAATCTCTAATATTTTTGATCCTTTTCCCATCTAAATAATATTATATAGGGCTGTTATTGACCATGAATTGGGGTCCTAATTCAACCAAACAAAAAAATTGACCTTTCAGGCCAAATCTCCTAGGCAGCTGCCTAGGGCTCCGAAGAGATTTCATAATTCTCTCATATTTCTCTATAACAAGCTCTAATTTTTTTGAACCTTTTCCCATCTCAATAATATTATATACGGCTATTATTGACCATGAATTGGGGACCTAATTCAACCAAACAAAAAAATTGACCTTTCAGGCCAAATCTCCTAGGCAGCTGCCTAGGGCTCCGAAGCGATCTCGTAATTCACTCATATTTCTCTCTAACAAGATCTTATTTTTTTGGTCCTTTTCCCATCTCAATAATATTATATGGGGCTGTTATTGACCATGAATTGGGGTCCTAATTAAACCAAACAAAAAAATGGACCTTTCAGGCCAAATCTCCTAGGCAGCTGCCTAGGGCTCCGAAGCGATCTCGTAATTCAGTCATAATTCTCCCTAACAAGCTCTAATTTTTTGGAACCTTTTCCCATCTCAATAATATTATATAGGACTATTATTGACCATGAATTGGGGCCCTAATACAACCAAACAAAAAAATTGACCTTTCAGGCCAAATCTCCCAGGCAGCTGCCTAGGGCTCCGTAGCGATCTCGTAATTCACTCATATTTCTCTCTAACAAGCTTTAATTTTTTTGAACCTTTTCCCATCTCAATAATATTATATAGGGCTGTTATTGAACATGAATTGGGGTCCTAATTCAACCAAACAAAAAAATTGGCCTTTCAGGCCAAATCTCCTAGGCAGCTGCCCAGGGCTCCGAAGCGATCTCGTAATTCACTCATATTTCTCTCTCACAAGCTCTAATATTTTTGATCCTTTTCCCATCTAAATAATATTATATAGGGCAGTTATTGACCATGAATTGGGGTCCTAATTCAACCAAACAAAAAAATTGACCTTTCAGGCCAAATCTCCTAGGCAGCTGCCTAGGGCTCCGAAGCGATTTCATAATTAACTCATATTTCTCTCTAACAAGCTCTAATTTTTTTGAACCTTTTCCCATCTCAATAATATTATATAGGTCTGTTATTGACCATGAATTGGGGTCCTAATTAAACCAAACAAAAAAATTGACCTTTCAGGCCAAATCTCCTAGGCAGCTGCCTAGGGCTCCGAAGCGATCTCGTAATTCACACATAATTCTCCCTAACAAGCTCTAATTCTTTGGAACCTTTTCCCATCTCAATAATATTATATAGGACTATTATTGACCATGAATTGGGGCCCTAATACAACCAAACAAAAAAATTGACCTTTCAGGCCAAATCTCCTAGGCAGCTGCCTAGGGCTCCGTAGCGATCTCGTAATTCACTCATATTTCTCTCTAACAAGATTTAATTTTTTTGAACCTTTTCCCATCTCAATAATATTATATAGGGCTGTTATTGAACATGAATTGGGGTCCTAATTCAACCAAACAAAAAAATTGGCCTTTCAGGCCAAATCTCCTAGGCAGCTGCCTAGGGCTCCGAAGCGATCTCGTAATTCACTCATATTTCTCTCTAACAAGCTCTAATATTTTTGATCCTTTTCCCATCTAAATAATATTATATAGGGCTGTTATTGACCATGAATTGGGGTCCTAATTCAACCAAACAAAAAAATTGACCTTTCAGGCCAAATCTCCTAGGCAGCTGCCTAGGGCTCCGAAGCGATTTCATAATTAACTCAAATTTCTCTCTAACAAGCTCTAATTTTTTTGAACCTTTTCCCATCTCAATAATATTAGATAGGGCTATTATTGACCATGAATTGCGGTCCAAATTCAACCAAACAAAAAAATTGACCTCTCAGGCCAAATCTCCTAGGCAGCTGCCTAGGGCTCCGAAGCGATTTCATAATTCACTCAGATTTCTCTCTAACAAGCTCTAACTTTTTTGAACCTTTTCCCATCTCAATAATATTATATAGGGCTGTTATTGAACATGAATTGGGGTCCTAATTCAACCAAACAAAAAAATTGGCCTTTCAGGCCAAATCTCCTTGGCAGCGGCCTAGGGCTCCGAAGCGATTTCATAATTCACTCAGATTTCTCTCTAACAAGCTCTAATTTTTTTGAACCTTTTCCCATCTCAATAATATTATATAGGGCTATTATTGACCATGAATTGGGGTCCTAATTCAACCAAACAAAAAAATTGACCTCTCAGGCCAAATCTCCTAGGCAGCTGCCTAGGGCTCCGAAGCGATCTCGTAATTCACTCATATTTCTCTCTAACAAGCTCTTATTTTTTAGGTCCTTTTCCCATCTCAATAATATTATATAGGTCTGTTATTGACCATGAATTGGGGTCCTAATTAAACCAAACAAAAAAATTGACCTTTCAGGCCAAATCTCCTAGGCAGCTGCCTAGGGCTCCGAAGCGATCTCGTAATTCACACATAATTCTCCCTAACAAGCTCTAATTCTTTGGAACCTTTTCCCATCTCAATAATATTATATAGGACTATTATTGACCATGAATTGGGGCCCTAATACAACCAAACAAAAAAATTGACCTTTCAGGCCAAATCTCCTAGGCAGCTGCCTAGGGCTCCGTAGCGATCTCGTAATTCACTCATATTTCTCTCTAACAAGCTTTAATTTTTTTGAACCTTTTCCCATCTCAATAATATTATATAGGGCTGTTATTGAACATGAATTGGGGTCCTAATTCAACCAAACAAAAAAATTGGCCTTTCAGGCCAAATCTCCTAGGCAGCTGCCTAGGGCTCCGAAGCGATCTCGTAATTCACTCATATTTCTCTCTAACAAGCTCTAATATTTTTGATCCTTTTCCCATCTAAATAATATTATATAGGGCTGTTATTGACCATGAATTGGGGTCCTAATTCAACCAAACAAAAAAATTGACCTTTCAGGCCAAATCTCCTAGGCAGCTGCCTAGGGCTCCGAAGCGATTTCATAATTAACTCATATTTCTCTCTAACAAGCTCTAATTTTTTTGAACCTTTTCCCATCTCAATAATATTAGATAGGGCTATTATTGACCATGAATTGGGGTCCAAATTCAACCAAACAAAAAAATTGACCTCTCAGGCCAAATCTCCTAGGCAGCTGCCTAAGGCTCCGAAGCGATTTCATAATTCACTCAGATTTCTCTCTAACAAGCTCTAATTTTTTTGAACCTTTTCCCATCTCAATAATATTATATAGGGCTGTTATTGAACATGAATTGGGGTCCTAATTCAACCAAACAAAAAAATTGGCCTTTCAGGCCAAATCTCCTTGGCAGCGGCCTAGGGCTCCGAAGCGATTTCATAATTCACTCAGATTTCTCTCTAACAAGCTCTAATTTTTTTGAACCTTTTCCCATCTCAATAATATTATATAGGGCTATTATTGACCATGAATTGGGGTCCTAATTCAACCAAACAAAAAAATTGACCTTTTTTGCCAAATCTCCTAGGCAGCTGCCTAGGGCTCCGAAGCGATCTCGTAATTCACTCATATTTCTCTCTAACAAGCTCTAATATTTTTGATCCTTTTCCCATCTAAATAATATTATATAGGGCTGTTATTGACCATGAATTGGGGTCCTAATTCAACCAAACAAAAAAATTGACCTTTCAGGCCAAATCTCCTAGGCAGCTGCCTAGGGCTCCGAAGATATTTCATAATTCACTCATATTTATCTCTAACATGCTCTAATTTTTTTGAACCTTTTCCCATCTCAATAATATTACATAGGTCTATTATTGACCATGAATTGGGGTCCTAATTCAACCAAACAAAAAAATTGACCTTTCAGGCCAAATCTCCCAGGCAGCTGCGTAGGGCTCCGAATCGATCTCGTAATTCACTCATATTTCTCTCTAACAAGCTCTTATTTTTTAGGCCCTTTTCCCATCTCAATAATATTATATAGGGCTGTTATTGACCATGAATTGGGGTCCTAATTAAACCAAACAAAAAAATTGACCTTTCAGGCCAAATCTCCTAGGCAGCTGCCTAGGGCTCCGAAGCGATCTCGTAATTCACTCATAATTCTCCCTAACAAGCTCTAATTCTTTGGAACCTTTTCCCATCTCAATAATATTATATAGGACTATTATTGACCATGAATTGGGGCCCTAATACAACCAAACAAAAAAATTGACCTTTCAGGCCAAATCTCCTAGGCAGCTGCCTAGGACTCCGAAGCGATCTCGTAATTCACTCATATTTCTCCCTAAGAAGCTCCAATTTTTTTGAACCTTTTCCCATCTCAATAATATTATATAGGGCTGTTATTGAACATGAATTGGGGTCCTAATTCAACCAAACAATAAAATTGGCCTTTCAGGCCAAATCTCCTAGGCAGCTGCCTAGGGCTCCGAAGCGATCTCGTAATTCACTCATATTTCTCTCTAACAAGCTCTAATATTTTTGATCCTTTTCCCATCTAAATAATATTATATAGGGCTGTTATTGACCATGAATTGGGGTCCTAATTCAACCTAACAAAAAAATTGACCTTTCAGGCCAAATCTCCTAGGCAGCTGCCTAGGGCTCCGAAGCGATTTCATAATTAACTCATATTTCTCTCTAACAAGCTCTAATTTTTTTGAACCTTTTCCCATCTCAATAATATTAGATAGGGCTATTATTGACCATGAATTGGGGTCCAAATTCAACCAAACAAAAAAATTGACCTCTCAGGCCAAATCTCCTAGGCAGCTGCCTAAGGCTCCGAAGCGATTTCATAATTCACTCAGATTTCTCTCTAACAAGCTCTAATTTTTTTGAACCTTTTCCCATCTCAATAATATTATATAGGGCTGTTATTGAACATGAATTGGGGTCCTAATTCAACCAAACAAAAAAATTGACCTCTCAGGCCAAATCTCCTACGCAGCGGCCAAGTGCTCCGAAGCGATTTCGTAATTCACTCATATTTCTCTCTAACAAGCTCTAATTTTTTTGATTCTTTTCCCATCTCAATAATATTATATAGGGCTGTTATTGACCACGAATTGGGGTCCTAATTCAACCAAACAAAAAAATTGACCTTTCAGGCCAAATCTCCTAGGCTGCTGCCTAGGGCTCCGAAGCGATCTCGTAATTCAGTCATATTTCTCCCTAACAAGCTCTAATTTTTTTGAACCTTTTCCCATCTCAATAATATTATATAGGGCTGTTATTGAACATGAATTGGGGTCCTAATTCAACCAAACAAAAAAATTGACCTTTCAGGCCAAATCTCCTAGGCAGCTGCCTAGGGCTCCGAAGCTATTTCATAATTCACTCAGATTTCCCTCTAACAAGCTCTAATTTTTTTGAACCCTTTCCCATCTCAATAATATTATATAGGGCTATTATTGACCATGACTTGGGGTCCTAATTCAAACAAACAAAAAAATTGACCTTTCAGGCCAAATCTCCTAGGCAGCTGCCTAGGGCTCCGAAGCGATCTCGTAATTCACTCATATTTCTCTCTAACAAGCTCTAATTTTTTTGATTCTTTTCCCATCTCAATAATATTATATAGGGCTGTTATTGACCATGAATAGGGGTCCTAATTCAACCAAACAAAAAAATTGACCTTTCAGGCCAAATCTCCTAGGCAGCTGCCTAGGGCTCCGAAGCGATTTCATAATTCACTCATATTTCTCTGTAACAAGCTCTAATTTTTTGGAACATTTTCCCATCTCAATAATATTATATAGGACTATTATTGACCATGAATTGGGGTCCTAATTCAACCAAACAAAAAAATTGACCTTTCAGGCCAAATCTCCTAGGCAGCTCCCTAGGTCTTCGAAGCGATCTCGTAATTCACGCATATGTCTTTCTAACAAGCTCAAATTTTTTTGGTACTTTTCCCATCTCAATAATATTATATAGGGCTGTTATTGACCATGAATTGGGGTCCTAATTCAACCAAACAAAGAAAATTGACCTCTCAGGCCAAATCTCCAAGGCAGCTGCCTAGGGCTCCGAAGCGATTTCGTAATTCACTCATATTTCTCTCAAACATGCTCTAATTTTTTTGAACCTTTTCCCATCTCAATAATATTAGATAGGGCTATTATTGACCATGAATTGGGGTCCAAATTCAACCATACAAAAAAATTGACCATTCTGGCCAAATCTCATAGGCAGCTGCCTAGGGCTCCGAAGCGATCTCGTAATTCACTCATATTTCTCCCTAAGAAGCTCTAATTTTTTTGAACCTTTTCCAATCTCAATAATATTATATAGGGCTGTTATTGACCACGAATTGGGGTCCTAATTCAACCAAACAAAAAAATTGACCTTTCAGGCCAAATCTCCTAGGCAGCTCCCTAGGTCTTCGAAGCGATCTCGTAATTCACGCATATGTCTTTCTAACAAGCTCAAATTTTTTTGGTACTTTTCCCATCTCAATAATATTATATAGGGCTGTTATTGACCATGAATTGGGGTCCTAATTCAACCAAACAAAGAAAATTGACCTCTCAGGCCAAATCTCCAAGGCAGCTGCCTAGGGCTCCGAAGCGATTTCGTAATTCACTCATATTTCTCTCAAACATGCTCTAATTTTTTTGAACCTTTTCCCATCTCAATAATATTAGATAGGGCTATTATTGACCATGAATTGGGGTCCAAATTCAACCATACAAAAAAATTGACCTTTCTGGCCAAATCTCATAGGCAGCTGCCTAGGGCTCCGAAGCGATCTCGTAATTCACTCATATTTCTCCCTAAGAAGCTCTAATTTTTTTGAACCTTTTCCAATCTCAATAATATTATATAGGGCTGTTATTGCCCACGAATTGGGGTCCTAATTCAACCAAACAAAAAAATTGACCTTTCAGGCCAAATCTCCTAGGCAGGTGCCTAGGGCTCCGAAGCGATCTCGTAATTCAGTCATATTTCTCCCTAACAAGCTCTAATTTTTTTGATTCTTTTCCCATCTCAATAATATTATATAGGGCTGTTATTGACCACGAATTGGGGTCCTAATTCAACCAAACAAAAAAATTGACCTTTCAGGCCAAATCTCCTAGGCAGCTGCCTAGGGCTCCGAAGCGATCTCGTAATTCAGTCATATTTCTCCCTAACAAGCTCTAATTTTTTTGAACCTTTTCCCATCTCAATAATATTATATAGGGATGTTATTGAACATGAATTGGGTTCCTAATTCAACCAAACAAAAAAATTGACCTTTCAGGCCAAATCTCCTAGGCAGCAGCCTAGGGCTCCGAAGCGATTTCATAATTCCCTCAGATTTCTCTCTAACAAGCTCTAATTTTTTTGAACCCTTTCCCATCTCTATAATATTATATAGGGCTATTATTGACCATGACTTGGGGTCCTAATTCAAACAAACAAAAAAATAGACCTTTCAGGCCAAATTTCCTAGGCAGCTGCCTAGGGCTCCGAAGCGATCTCGTAATTCACTCAGATTTCTCTCTAACAAGCTCTAATTTTTTTGAACCTTTTCCCATCTCAATAATATTATATAGGGCTGTTATTGAACATGAATTGGGGTCCTAATTCAACCAAACAAAAAAATTGGCCTTTCAGGCCAAATCTCCTTGGCAGCGGCCTAGGGCTCCGAAGCGATTTCATAATTCACTCAGATTTCTCTCTAACAAGCTCTAATTTTTTTGAACCTTTTCCCATCTCAATAATATTATATAGGGCTATTATTGACCATGAATTGGGGTCCTAATTCAACCAAACAAAAAAATTGACCTTTTTTGCCAAATCTCCTAGGCAGCTGCCTAGGGCTCCGAAGCGATCTTGTAATTCACTCATATTTCTCTCTAACAAGCTCTAATATTTTTGATCCTTTTCCCATCTAAATAATATTATATAGGGCTGTTATTGACCATGAATTGGGGTCCTAATTCAACCAAACAAAAAAATTGACCTTTCAGGCCAAATCTCCTAGGCAGCTGCCTAGGGCTCCGAAGATATTTCATAATTCACTCATATTTATCTCTAACATGCTCTAATTTTTTTGAACCTTTTCCCTTCTCAATAATATTACATAGGTCTATTATTGACCATGAATTGGGGTCCTAATTCAACCAAACAAAAAAATTGACCTTTCAGGCCAAATCTCCTAGGCAGCTGCGTAGGGCTCCGAATCGATCTCGTAATTCACTCATATTTCTCTCTAACAAGCTCTTATTTTTTAGGCCCTTTTCCCATCTCAATAATATTATATAGGGCTGTTATTGACCATGAATTGGGGTCCTAATTAAACCAAACAAAAAAATTGACCTTTCAGGCCAAATCTCCTAGGCAGCTGCCTAGGGCTCCGAAGCGATCTCGTAATTCACTCATAATTCTCCCTAACAAGCTCTAATTCTTTGGAAACTTTTCCCATCTCAATAATATTATATAGGACTATTATTGACCATGAATTGGGGCCCTAATACAACCAAACAAAAAAATTGACCTTTCAGGCCAAATCTCCTAGGCAGCTGCCTAGGACTCCGAAGCGATCTCGTAATTCACTCATATTTCTCCCTAAGAAGCTCCAATTTTTTTGAACCTTTTCCCATCTCAATAATATTATATAGGGCTGTTATTGAACATGAATTGGGGTCCTAATTCAACCAAACAATAAAATTGGCCTTTCAGGCCAAATCTCCTAGGCAGCTGCCTAGGGCTCCGAAGCGATCTCGTAATTCACTCATATTTCTCTCTAACAAGCTCTAATATTTTTGATCCTTTTCCCATCTAAATAATATTATATAGGGCTGTTATTGACCATGAATTGGGGTCCTAATTCAACCAAACAAAAAAATTGACCTTTCAGGCCAAATCTCCTAGGCAGCTGCCTAGGGCTCCGAAGCGATTTCATAATTAACTCATATTTCTCTCTAACAAGCTCTAATTTTTTTGAACCTTTTCCCATCTCAATAATATTAGATAGGGCTATTATTGACCATGAATTGGGGTCCAAATTCAACCAAACAAAAAAATTGACCTCTCAGGCCAAATCTCCTAGGCAGCTGCCTAGGGCTCCGAAGCGATCTCGTAATTCACTCATATTTCTCTCTAAAATGCTCTAATTTTTTTGATCCTTTTCCCATCTCAATAATATTAGATACGACTATTATTGACCATGAATTGGGTACCAAATTCAACCATACAAAAAAATTGACCTTTCAGGCCAAATCTCTTAGGCAGCTGCCTAGGGCTACGAAGCGATCTCGTCATTGACTCATATTTCTCCCTAAGAAGCTCTAATTTTTTTGAACCTTTTCCCATCTCAATAATATTATATAGGGCTGTTAATGACCACGAATTGGGGTCCTAATTCAACCAAACAAAAAAATTTACCTCCCAGGCCAAATCTCCTAGGCAACTGGCTAGGGCTCCGAAGCGATCTCGTAATTCACTCATATTTCTCTATAACAAGCTCTAATTTTTTTTATCCTGTTCCCATCTCAATAATATTATATAGGGCGTTATTTACCATGAATTTGGGTCCTTATTCAACCAAACAAAAAAATTGACCTTTCAGGCCAAATCTCATAGGCAGCTGCATAGGGCTCCGAAGCGATCTCGTAATTCACTCATATTTCTCCCTAAAAACCCCTAATTTTTAGGAACCTTTTCCCATCTCAATAATATTATATAGGACTATTATTGACAATGAATTGGGGTCCGAATACAACCAAACAAAAAAATTGACATTTCAGGCCAAATCTCCTAGGCAGGTGCCTAGGGCTCCGAAGCGATCTCGTAATTCACTCATATGTCTTTCTAACAAGCACTAATTTTTTTGGTCCTTTCCCATCTCAATAATATAATATAGGGCGGTTATTGACCATGAATTGGGGTCCTAATTCAACCAAACAAAAAAATTGACCTCTCAGGCCAAATCTCCAAGGCAGCTGCCTAGGGCTCCGAAGCGATTTCGTATTTCACACATATTTCTCTCTAACATGCTCTAATTTTTTTGAACCTTTTCCCATCTCAATAATATTAGATAGGACTATTATTGACGATGAATTGAGGTCCTAATTCAACCAAACAAAAAAATTGACCATTCAGGCCAAATCTCCTAGGCAGCTCCCTAGGTCTCCGAAGCGATCTCGTAATTCACTCATATGTCTTTCTAACAAGCTCTAATTTTTTTGGTACTTTTCCCATCTCAATAATATTATATAGGGCTGTTATTGACCATGAATTGGGGTCCTAATTCAACCAAACAAAAAAATTGACCTCTCCGGCCAAATCTCCTAGGCAGTTGCGTAGGGCTCCGAAGCGATTTCGTAATTCACTCGTATTTCTCTCTAACATGCTCTAATTTTTTTTAACCTTCTCCAATCTCAATAATATTAGATAGGGCTATTATTGACCATGAATTGGGGTCCAAATTCAACCATACAAAAAAATTGTCCTTTCAGGCCAAATCTCTTAGGTAGATGCCTAGGGCTCCGAAGCGATCTCGTAATTCACTCATATGTCTTTCTAACAAGCTCTAATTTTTATGGTCCTTTTCCCATCCCAATAATATTATATAGGGCTGTAGTTGACCACGAATTGGGGCCCTAATTCAACCAAACAAAAAAATTGACCTTTCAAGCCAAATCTCCTAGGCAACTGCCTAGGGCTCCGAAGCGATCTCGTAATTCAGTCATATTTCTCCCTAACAAGCTCTAATTTTTTTGGTCCTTTTCCCTTCTCAATATTATTATATAAGGCTGTTATTGACCATGAATTGGAGTCCTAATTAAACCAAACAAAAAAATTGACCTTTCAGGCCAAATCTCCTAGGCAGCTGCCTAGGGCTCCGAAGCGATTTCATAATTCACTCAGATTTCTCTCTAACAAGCTCTAATTTTTTTGAAACTTTTCCCATCTCAATAATATTATATAGGGCTATGATTGACCATGACTTAGGGTCCTAATTCAAACAATCAAAAAAATTGACCTTTCAGGCCAAATCTCCTAGGCAGCTGCCTAGGGCTCCGAAGCTATCTCGTAATTCATTCATATTTCTCTTTAACAAGCTCTAATTTTTTTGATTCTTTTCCCATCTCAATAATATTATATAGGGCTGTTATTGACCATGAATTGGGGTCCAAATTCAACCAAACAAAAAAATTGACCTTTCATGCCAAATCTCCTAGGCAGCTGCCTAGGGCCCCGAAGCGATCTCGTAATTCACTCATATTTCTCTCTAACAAGCTCTTATTTTTTTGGTCCTTTTCCCATCTAAATTATATTATATAGGGCTTTTATTGACCATGAATTAGGGTCCTAATTAAACCAAACAAAAAAATGGACCTTTCAAGCCAAATCTCCTAGGCATCTGCCTAGGGCTCCGAAGCGATCTCGTAATTCACTCATAATTCTCCCTAACACGCTCTAATTTTTTGGAACCTTTTCCCATCTCAATAATATTATATAGGACTATTATTGATAATGAATTGGGGCCCTAATACAACCAAACAAAAAAATTGACCTTTCAGGCCAAATCTCCTAGGCAGCTGCCTAAGGCTCCGAAGTGATCTCGTAATTCACTCATATGTCTTTCTAACATGCTCTAATTTTTATGGTCCTTTTCCCATCCCAATAATATTATATAGGGCTGTAGTTGACCATGAATTGGGGTCCTAATTCTACAAAACAAAAAAATTGACCTCTCAGGCCAAATCTCCTAGGCAGCTGCCTAGGGCTCCGAAGAGATTTCTTAATTCACTCAGATGTCTTTCTAACAAGCTCTAATTTTTTTGGTCCTTTTCGCATCTCAATAATATTATATAGGGCTGTTATTGACCATTAATTGGGGTCCTAATTCAACCATACAAAAAAATTTACCTTTCAGGCCAAATCTCCTAGGCAGCTGCCTAGGGCTCCAAAGCGATTTCTTAATTCACTCATATTTCTCTCTAACATGCTCTAATTTTTTTGAGCCTTTTCCCATCTCAATAATATAATATAGGGCTGTTATTGACCACGAATTGGGGTCCTTATTCAACCAAACAAAAAAATTGACCTCTCAGGCCAAATCTCCTACGCAGCTGCCTAGTGCTCCGAAGCGATCTCGTAATTCACTCAGATGTCTTTCTAACAACCTCTAATTTTTTTGGTCCTTTTCCCATCTCAATAATATTATATAGGGCGGTTATTGACCATTAATTGAGGTCCTAATTCAACCAAACAAAAAAATTGACCACTCAGGCCAAATCTCCTAGGAAGCTGCCTAGGGCTCCGAAGCGATTTCGTAATTCACTCATATTTCTCTCTAACATGCTCTAATATTTTTGAACCTTTTCCCATTTCAATAATATTAGATAGGGCTATTATTGGCCATGAATTGGGGTCCAAATTCAACCATACAAAAAAATTGAACTTTCTGGCCAAATCTCATAGGCAGCAGCCTAGGCCTCCGAAGCGATCTCGTAATTCACTCATATTTCTCCCTAAGAAGCTCTAATTTTTTTGAACCTTTTCCCATCTCAATAATATTATATAGGGCTGTTATTGACCACGAATTGGGGTCCTAATTAAACCAAACAAAAAAATTGACCTTTCAGGCCAAATCTCCTAGGCAGCTGCCTAGGGCTCCGAAGCGATCTCGTAATTCAGTCATATTTCTCCCTAACAAGCTCTAATTTTTTTTAACCTTTTCCCATCTCAAACATATTATATAGGGCTGTTATTGAACATGAATTGGGGTCCTAATTCAACCAAACAAAAAAATTGACCTTTCAGACCAAATCTCCTAGGCAGCTGCCTAGGGCTCTGTAGGGATTTCGTAATTCACTCATATTTCTCTCTAACAAGCTCTAATTTTTTTGAACCTTTTCCCATCTCAATAATATTCGATAGGGCTATTATTGACCATGAATTGGGGTCCTAATTCAACAAAACAAAAAAATTGACCTTTCAGACCAAATCTCCTAGGCAGCTGCCTAGGGCTCCGAAGCGATCTCGTAATTCACGCATATGTCTTTCTAACTAGCTCTAATTTTTTTGGTACTTTTCCCATCTCAATAATATTATATAGGGCTGTTATTGACCATGAATTGGGGTCCTAATTAATCCAAACAAAAAAATTGACCTCTCAGGCCAAATCTCCAAGGCAGCAGCCTATGGCTCCGAAGCGATTTCGTAATTCACTCATATTTCTCTCAAACATGCTCTAATTTTTTTGAACCTTTCCCCATCTCAATAATATTAGATAGGGCTATTATTGACCATGAATTAGGGTCCTAATTCAACCAAACAAAAAATTGACCTTCCAGGCCAAATCTCCTAGGCAGCTTCCTAGGGCTCCGAAGCGATCTCGTAATTCACTAATATTTCACCCTAACAAGCTCAAATTTTTTGGAACCTTTTCCCATATCAATAATATTATATTGGACTATTTTTGACCATGAATTGGGGTCCTAATTCAACCAAACAAAAAAATTGACCATTCAGGCCAAATCTCCTAGGCAGCTGCCTAGGGCTCCAAAGCGATCTCGTAATTCACTCATATGTCTTTCTAACATGCTCTAATTTTTTTTTTCCTTTTCCCATCTCAATAATATTATATAGGACTATTATTGACCATGAATTGGGGTCCTAATTCAACCAAACAAAAAAATTGACCTTTCAGGCCAAATCTCCTAGGCAGCTGCCTAGGTCTCCGAAGAGATCTCGTAATTCACGAATATGTCTTTCTAACAAGCTCAAATTTTTTTGGTACTTTTCCCATCTCAATAATATTATATAGGGCTGTTATTGACCATGAATTGGGGTCCTAATTC
Organism: Humulus lupulus; assembly: GCF_963169125.1. Classification (NCBI taxonomy): domain Eukaryota; kingdom Viridiplantae; phylum Streptophyta; class Magnoliopsida; order Rosales; family Cannabaceae; genus Humulus; species Humulus lupulus. The sequence continues at coordinate 128,282 of NW_026908558.1, forward strand.
AACAAAACAAAAAAATTGACCTCTCAGGCCAAATCTCCAAGGCAGCTGCCTAGGACTCCGAAGCGATTTCGTAATTCACTCATATTTCTCTCAAACATGCTCTAATTTTTTTGAACCTTTTCCCATCTCAATAATATTAGATAGGGCTATTATTGACCATGAATTGGGGTCATTTCAACCATACAAAAAAATTAACCTTTCAGGCCAAATCTCTTAGGCGGCTGCCTAGGGCTCCGAAGCGATCTCGTAATTCACTCATATTTCTCCCTAAGAAGCTCTAATTTTTTTGAACCTTTTCCCATCTCAATAATATTATACAGGGCTGTTATTGACCACGAATTGGGGTCCTAATTCAACCAAACAAAAAAATTGACCTCTCAGGCCAAATCTCCTACACTGCTGCCTAGTGCTCCGAAGCGATTTCGTAAATCACTCATATTTCTCTCTAACAAGCTCTAATTTTTTTGATTCTTTTCCCATCTCAATAATATTATATAGGGCTGTAATTGACCACGAATTGGGGTCCTAATTCAACCAAACAAAAAAATTGACCTTTCAGGCCAAATCTCCTAGGCAGCTGCCTAGGGCTCCGAAGCGATCTCGTAATTCAGTCATATTTCTCCCTAACAAGATCTAATATTTTTAAACCTTTTCCCATCTCAATAATATTATATAGGGCTGTTATTGAACATGAATTGGGGTCCTAATTCAACCAAACAAAAAAATTGACCTTTCAGGCCAAATCTCCTAGGCAACTGCCTAGGGCTCCGAAGCGATTTCATAATTCACTCAGATTTCTCTCTAACAAGCTCTAATTATTTTTAACCCTTTCCCATCTCAATAATATTATATAGGGCTATTATTGACCACGACTTGGGGTCCTAATTCAAACAAACAAAAAAATTGACCTTTCAGGCCAAATCTCCTAGGCAGAAGCCGAGGGCTCCGAAGCGATTTCGTAATTCACTCATATTTCTCTCTAACAAGCCCTAATTTTTTTGATTCTTTTCCCATCTCAATAATATTATATAGGGCTGTTATTGACCATGAATTGGGGTCCTAATTCAACCAAACAAAAAAATTGACCTTTCAGGCCAAGTCTCCGAGGCAGCTGCTTAGGGCGCCGAAGCGATTTCATAACTCATTCATATTTCTCTCTAACAAGCTCTAATTTTTTGGAACATTTTCCAATCTCAATAATATTATATAGGACTATTATTGACCATGAATTGGGGTCCTAATTCAACCAAACAAAAAGATTGACCTTTCAGGCCAAATCTCCTAGGCAGCTGCCTAGGTCTCCGAAGCGATCTCCTAATTCACGCATATGTCTTTCTAACAAGCTCAAATTTGTTTGGTACTTTTCCCATCTCAATAATATTATATAGGGCTGTTATTGACCATGACTTGGGGTCCTAATTCAACCAAACAAAAAAATTGACCTTTCAGGCCAAATCTCCTAGGTAGCTGCCTAGGTCTCCGAAGCGATCTCGTAATTCACGAATATGTCTTTCTAACAAGCTCAAATTTTTTTGGTACTTTTCCCATCTCAATAATATTATATAGGGCTGTTATTGACCATGAATTGGGGTCCTAATTCAACCAAACAAAAAAATTGACCTCTCTGGCCAAATCTCCAAGGCAGCTGCCTAGGACTCCGAAGCGATTTCGTAATTCACTCATATTTCTCTCAAACATGCTCTAATTTTTTTGAACCTTTTCCCATCTCAATAATATTAGATAGGGCTATTATTGACCATGAATTGGGGTCATTTCAACCTTACAAAAAAATTAACCTTTCAGGCCAAATCTCTTAGGCGGCTGCCTAGGGCTCCGAAGCGATCTCGTAATTCACTCATATTTCTCCCTAAGAAGCTCTAATTTTTTTGAACCTTTTCCCTTCTCAATAATATTATATAGGGCTGTTATTGACCACGAATTGGGGTCCTAATTCAACCAAACAAAAAAATTGACCTCTCAGGCCAAATCTCCTACACAGCTGCCTAATGCTCCGAAGCGATTTCGTAAATCACTCATATTTCTCTCTAACAAGCTCTAATTTTTTTGATTCTTTTCCCATCTCAATAATATTATATAGGGCTGTTATTGACCACGAATTGGGGTCCTAATTCAACCAAACAAAAAAATTGACCTTTCAGGCCAAATCTCCTAGGCAGCTGCCTAGGGCTCCGAAGCGATCTCGTAATTCAGTCATATTTCTCCCTAACAAGATCTAATATTTTTGAACCTTTTCCCATCTCAATAATATTATATAGGGCTGTTATTGAACATGAATTGGGGTCCTAATTCAACCAAACAAAAAAATTGACCTTTCAGGCCAAATCTCCTAGGCAGCTGCCTAGGGCGCCGAAGCGATTTCCTAATTCACTCAGATTTCTCTCTAACAAGCTCTATTTTTTTGAACCCTTTCCCATCTCAATAATATTATATAGGGCTATTATTGACCATGACTTGGGGTCCTAATTCAAACAAACAAAAAAATTGACCTTTCAGGCCAAATCTCCTAGGCAGCTGCCAAGGTCTCCGAAGCGATCTCGTAATTCACTCATATTTCTCTCTAACAAGCCCTAATTTTTTTGATTCTTTTCCCATCTCAATAATATTATATAGGGCTGTTATTGACCATGAATTGGGGTCCTAATTCAACCAAACAAAAAAATTGACCTTTCAGGCCAAGTCTCCGAGGCAGCTGCCTAGGGCGCCGAAGCGATTTCATAATTCATTCATATTTCTCTCTAACAAGCTCTAATTTTTTGGAACATTTTCCAATCTCAATAATATTATATAGGACTATTATTGACCATGAATTGGGGTCCTAATTAAACCAAACAATAAAATTGACCTTTCAGGCCAAATCTCCTAGGCAGCTGCCTAGGTCTCCGAAGCGATCTCGTAATTCACGCATATGTCTTTCTAACAAGCTCAAATTTGTTTGGTACTTTTCCCATCTCAATAATATTATATAGGGCTGTTATTGACCATGAATTGGGGTCCTAATTCAACCAAACAAAAAGATTGACCTTTCAGGCCAAATCTCCTAGGCAGCTGCCTAGGTCTCCGAAGCGATCTCGTAATTCACGCATATGTCTTTCTAACAAGCTCAAATTGTTTTGGTACTTTTCCCATCTCAATAATATTATATAGGGCTGTTATTGACCATGAATTGGGGTCCTAATTCAACCAAACAAAAAAATTGACCTCTCAGGCCAAATCTCCAAGGCAGCTGCCTAGGACTCCGAAGCGATTTCGTAATTCACTCATATTTCTCTCAAACATGCTCTAATTTTTTTGAACCTTTTCCCATCTCAATAATATTAGATAGGGCTATTATTGACCATGAATTGGGGTCATTTCAACCTTACAAAAAAATTAACCTTTCAGGCCAAATCTCTTAGGCGGCTGCGTAGGGCTCCGAAGCGATCTCGTAATTCACTCATATTTCTCCCTAAGAAGCTCTAATTTTTTTGAACCTTTTCCCTTCTCAATAATATTATATAGGGCTGTTATTGACCACGAATTGGGGTCCTAATTCAACCAAACAAAAAAATTGACCTCTCAGGCCAAATCTCCTACACCGCTGCCTAATGCTCCGAAGCGATTTCGTAAATCACTCATATTTCTCTCTAACAAGCTCTAATTTTTTTGATTCTTTTCCCATCTCAATAATATTATATAGGGCTGTTATTGACCACGAATTGGGGTCCTAATTCAACCAAACAAAAAAATTGACCTTTCAGGCCAAATCTCCTAGGCAGCTGCCTAGGGCCCCGAAGCGATCTCGTAATTCAGTCATATTTCTCCCTAACAAGATCTAATATTTTTGAACCTTTTCCCATCTCAATAATATTATATAGGGCTGTTATTGAACATGAATTGGGGTCCTAATTCAACCAAACAAAAAAATTGACCTTTCAGGCCAAATCTCCTAGGCAGCTGCCTAGGGCGCCGAAGCGATTTCCTAATTCACTCAGATTTCTCTCTAACAAGCTCTATTTTTTTGAACCCTTTCCCATCTCAATAATATTATATAGGGCTATTATTGACCATGACTTGGGGTCCTAATTCAAACAAACAAAAAAATTGACCGTTCAGGCCAAATCTCCTAGGCAGCTGCCGAGGGCTCCGAAGCGATCTCGTAATTCACTCATATTTCTCTCTAACAAGCCCTAATTTTTTTGATTCTTTTCCCATCTCAATAATATTATATAGGGCTGTTATTGACCATGAATTGGGGTCCTAATTCAACCAAACAAAAAAATTGACCTTTCAGGCAAAGTCTCCGAGGCAGCTGCCTAGGGCGCCGAAGCGATTTCATAATTCATTCATATTTCTCTCTAACAAGCTCTAATTTTTTGGAACATTTTCCAATCTCAATAATATTATATAGGACTATTATTGACCATGAATTGGGGTCCTAATTCAACCAAACAAAAAAATTGACCTTTCAGGCCAAATCTCCTAGGCAGCTGCCTAGGTCTCCGAAGCGATCTCGTAATTCACGCATATGTCTTTCTAACAAGCTCAAATTTGTTTGGTACTTTTCCCATCTCAATAATATTATATAGGGCTGTTATTGACCATGAATTGGGGTCCTAATTCAACAAAACAAAAAAATTGACCTTTCAGGCCAAATCTCCTAGGTAGCTGCCTAGGTCTCCGAAGCGATCTCGTAATTCACGAATATGTCTTTCTAACAAGCTCAAATTTGTTTGGTACTTTTCCCATCTCAATAATATTATATAGGGCTGTTATTGACCATGAATTGGGGTCCTAATTCAACCAAACAAAAAAATTGACCTCTCAGGCCAAATCTCCAAGGCAGCTGCCTAGGACTCCGAAGCGATTTCGTAATTCACTCATATTTCTTTCAAACATGCTCTAATTTTTTTGAATCTTTTCCCATCTCAATAATATTAGATAGGGCTATTATTGACCATGAATTGGGGTCATTTCAACCATACAAAAAAATTAACCTTTCAGGCCAAATCTCTTAGGCGGCTGCCTAGGGCTTCGAAGCGATCTCGTAATTCACTCATATTTCTCCCTAAGAAGCTCTAATTTTTTTGAACCTTTTCCCATCTCAATAATATTATATAGGGCTGTTATTGACCACGAATTGGGGTCCTAATTCAACCAAACAAAAAAATTGACCTCTCAGGCCAAATCTCCTACACAGCTGCCTAATGCTCCGAAGCGATTTCGTAAATCACTCATATTTCTCTCTAACAAGCTCTAATTTTTTTGATTCTTTTCCCATCTCAATAATATTATATAGGGCTGTTATTGACCACGAATTGGGGTCCTAATTCAACCAAACAAAAAAATTGACCTTTCAGGCCAAATCTCCTAGGCAGCTGCCTAGGGCCCCGAAGCGATCTCGTAATTCAGTCATATTTCTCCCTAACAAGATCTAATATTTTTGAACCTTTTCCCATCTCAATAATATTATATAGGGCTGTTATTGAACATGAATTGGGGTCCTAATTCAACCAAACAAAAAAATTGACCTTTCAGGCCAAATCTCCTAGGCAGCTGCCTAGGGCGCCGAAGCGATTTCATAATTCACTCAGATTTCTCTCTAACAAGCTCTAATTTTTTTGAACCCTTTCCCATCTCAATAATATTATATAGGGCCATTATTGACCATGACTTGGGGTCCTAATTCAAACAAACAAAAAAATTGACCTTTCAGGCCAAATCTCCTAGGCAGCTGCCGAGGGCTCCGAAGCGATGTCGTAATTCACTCATATTTCTCTCTAACAAGCCCTAATTTTTTTGATTCTTTTCCCATCTCAATAATATTATATAGGGCTGTTATTGACCATGAATTGGGGTCCTAATTCAACCAAACAAAAAAATTGACCTTTCAGGCCAAGTCTCCGAGGCAGCTGCCTAGGGCGCCGAAGCGATTTCATAATTCATTCATATTTCTCTCTAACAAGCTCTAATTTTTTGGAACATTTTCCAATCTCAATAATATTATATAGGACTATTATTGACCATGAATTGGGGTCCTAATTCAACCAAACAAAAAAATTGACCTTTCAGGCCAAATCTCCTAGGCAGCTGCCTAGGTCTCCGAAGCGATCTCGTAATTCACGCATATGTCTTTCTAACAAGCTCAAATTTGTTTGGTACTTTTCCCATCTCAATAATATTATATAGGGCTGTTATTGACCATGAATTGGGGTCCTAATTCAACCAAACAAAAAAATTGACCTTTCAGGCCAAATCTCCTAGGTAGCTGCCTAGGTCTCCGAAGCGATCTCGTAATTCACGAATATGTCTTTCTAACAAGCTCAAATTTGTTTGGTACTTTTCCCATCTCAATAATATTATATAGGGCTGTTATTGACCATGAATTGGGGTCCTAATTCAACCAAACAAAAAAATTGACCTCTCAGGCCAAATCTCCAAGGCAGCTGCCTAGGACTCCGAAGCGATTTCGTAATTCACTCATATTTCTTTCAAACATGCTCTAATTTTTTTGAATCTTTTCCCATCTCAATAATATTAGATAGGGCTATTATTGACCATGAATTGGGGTCATTTCAACCATACAAAAAAATTAACCTTTCAGGCCAAATCTCTTAGGCGGCTGCCTAGGGCTTCGAAGCGATCTCGTAATTCACTCATATTTCTCCCTAAGAAGCTCTAATTTTTTTGAACCTTTTCCCATCTCAATAATATTATATAGGGCTGTTATTGACCACGAATTGGGGTCCTAATTCAACCAAACAAAAAAATTGACCTCTCAGGCCAAATCTCCTACACAGCTGCCTAATGCTCCGAAGCGATTTCGTAAATCACTCATATTTCTCTCTAACAAGCTCTAATTTTTTTGATTCTTTTCCCATCTCAATAATATTATATAGGGCTGTTATTGACCACGAATTGGGGTCCTAATTCAACCAAACAAAAAAATTGACCTTTCAGGCCAAATCTCCTAGGCAGCTGCCTAGGGCCCCGAAGCGATCTCGTAATTCAGTCATATTTCTCCCTAACAAGATCTAATATTTTTGAACCTTTTCCCATCTCAATAATATTATATAGGGCTGTTATTGAACATGAATTGGGGTCCTAATTCAACCAAACAAAAAAATTGACCTTTCAGGCCAAATCTCCTAGGCAGCTGCCTAGGGCGCCGAAGCGATTTCCTAATTCACTCAGATTTCTCTCTAACAAGCTCTATTTTTTTGAACCCTTTCCCATCTCAATAATATTATATAGGGCTATTATTGACCATGACTTGGGGTCCTAATTCAAACAAACAAAAAAATTGACCTTTCAGGCCAAATCTCCTAGGCAGCTGCCGAGGGCTCCGAAGCGATCTCGTAATTCACTCATATTTCTCTCTAACAAGCCCTAATTTTTTTGATTCTTTTCCCATCTCAATAATATTATATAGGGCTGTTATTGACCATGAATTGGGGTCCTAATTCAACCAAACAAAAAAATTGACCTTTCAGGCCAAGTCTCCGAGGCAGCTGCCTAGGGCGCCGAAGCGATTTCATAATTCATTCATATTTCTCTCTAACAAGCTCTAATTTTTTGGAACATTTTCCAATCTCAATAATATTATATAGGACTATTATTGACCATGAATTGGGGTCCTAATTAACCCAAACAAAAAAATTGACCTTTCAGGCCAAATCTCCTAGGCAGCTGCCTAGGTCTCCGAAGCGATCTCGTAATTCACGCATATGTCTTTCTAACAAGCTCAAATTTGTTTGGTACTTTTCCCATCTCAATAATATTATATAGGGCTGTTATTGACCATGAATTGGGGTCCTAATTCAACCAAACAAAAAAATTGACCTTTCAGGCCAAATCTCCTAGGTAGCTGCCTAGGTCTCCGAAGCGATCTCGTAATTCACGAATATGTCTTTCTAACAAGCTCAAATTTTTTTGGTACTTTTCCCATCTCAATAATATTATATAGGGCTGTTATTGACCATGAATTGGGGTCCTAATTCAACCAAACAAAAAAATTGACCTCTCAGGCCAAATCTCCAAGGCAGCTGCCTAGGACTCCGAAGCGATTTCGTAATTCACTCATATTTCTTTCAAACATGCTCTAATTTTTTTGAATCTTTTCCCATCTCAATAATATTAGATAGGGCTATTATTGACCATGAATTGGGGTCATTTCAACCATACAAAAAAATTAACCTTTCAGGCCAAATCTCTTAGGCGGCTGCCTAGGGCTCCGAAGCGATCTCGTAATTCACTCATATTTCTCCCTAAGAAGCTCTAATTTTTTTGAACCTTTTCCCATCTCAATAATATTATATAGGGCTGTTATTGACCATGAATTGGGGTCCTAATTCAACCAAACAAAAAAATTGACCTCTCAGGCCAAATATCCTACACAGCTGCCTAATGCTCCGAAGCGATTTCGTAAATCACTCATATTTCTCTCTAACAAGCTCTAATGTTTTTGATTCTTTTCCCATCTCAATAATATTATATAGGGCTGTTATTGACCACGAATTGGGGTCCTAATTCAATCAAACAAAAAAATTGACCTTTCAGGCCAAATCTCCTAGGCAGCTGCCTAGGGCTCCGAAGCGATCTCGTAATTCAGTCATATTTCTCCCTAACAAGATCTAATATTTTTGAACCTTTTCCCATCTCAATAATATTATATAGGGCTGTTATTGAACATGAATTGGGGTCCTAATTCAACCAAACAAAAAAATTGACCTTTCAGGCCAAATCTCCTAGGCAGCTGCCTAGGGCGCCGAAGCGATTTCATAATTCACTCAGATTTCTCTCTAACAAGCTCTAATTTTTTTGAACCCTTTCCCATCTCAATAATATTATATAGGGCCATTATTGACCATGACTTGGGGTCCTAATTCAAACAAACAAAAAAATTGACCTTTCAGGCCAAATCTCCTAGGCAGCTGCCGAGGGCTCCGAAGCGATGTCGTAATTCACTCATATTTCTCTCTAACAAGCCCTAATTTTTTTGATTCTTTTCCCATCTCAATAATATTATATAGGGCTGTTATTGACCATGAATTGGGGTCCTAATTCAACCAAACAAAAAAATTGACCTTTCAGGCCAAGTCTCCGAGGCAGCTGCCTAGGGCGCCGAAGCGATTTCATAATTCATTCATATTTCTCTCTAACAAGCTCTAATTTTTTGGAACATTTTCCAATCTCAATAATATTATATAGGACTATTATTGACCATGAATTGGGGTCCTAATTCAACCAAACAAAAAAATTGACCTTTCAGGCCAAATCTCCTAGGCAGCTGCCTAGGTCTCCGAAGCGATCTCGTAATTCACGCATATGTCTTTCTAACAAGCTCAAATTTGTTTGGTACTTTTCCCATCTCAATAATATTATATAGGGCTGTTATTGACCATGAATTGGGGTCCTAATTCAACCAAACAAAAAAATTGACCTTTCAGGCCAAATCTCCTAGGTAGCTGCCTAGGTCTCCGAAGCGATCTCGTAATTCACGAATATGTCTTTCTAACAAGCTCAAATTTTTTTGGTACTTTTCCCATCTCAATAATATTATATAGGGCTGTTATTGACCATGAATTGGGGTCCTAATTCAACCAAACAAAAAAATTGACCTCTCAGGCCAAATCTCCAAGGCAGCTGCCTAGGACTCCGAAGCGATTTCGTAATTCACTCATATTTCTCTCAAACATGCTCTCATTTTTTTGAACCTTTTCCCATCTCAATAATATTAGATAGGGCTATTATTGACCATGAATTGAAGTCATTTCAACCATACAAAAAAATTGACCTTTCAGGCCAAATCTCTTAGGCGGCTGCCTAGGGCTCCGAAGCGATCTCGTAATTCACTCATATTTCTCCCTAAGAAACTCTAATTTTTTTGAACCTTTTCCCATCTCAATAATATTATATAGGGCTGTTATTGACCACGAATTGGGGTCCTAATTCAACCAAACAAAAAAATTGACCTCTCAGGCCTAATCTCCTACACAGCTGCCTAATGCTCCGAAGCGATTTCGTAAATCACTCATATTTCTCACTAACAAGCTCTAATTTTTTTGATTCTTTTCCCATCTCAATAATATTATATAGGGCTGTTATTGACCACGAATTGGGGTCCTAATTCAACCAAACAAAAAAATTGACCTTTCAGGCCAAATCTCCTAGGCAGCTGCTTAGGGCTCCGAAGCGATCTCGTAATTCAGTCATATTTCTCCCTAACAAGATCTAATATTTTTGAACCTTTTCCCATCTCAATAATATTATATAGGGCTGTTATTGAACATGAATTGGGGTCCTAATTCAACCAAACAAAAAAATTGACCTTTCAGGCCAAATCTCCTAGGCAGCTGCCTAGGGCGCCGAAGCGATTTCATAATTCACTCAGATTTCTCTCTAACAAGCTCTAATTTTTTTGAACCCTTTCCCATCTCAATAATATTATATAGGGCCATTATTGACCATGACTTGGGGTCCTAATTCAAACAAACAAAAAAATTGACCTTTCAGGCCAAATCTCCTAGGCAGCTGCCGAGGGCTCCGAAGCGATGTCGTAATTCACTCATATTTCTCTCTAACAAGCCCTAATTTTTTTGATTCTTTTCCCATCTCAATAATATTATATAGGGCTGTTATTGACCATGAATTGGGGTCCTAATTCAACCAAACAAAAAAATTGACCTTTCAGGCCAAGTCTCCGAGGCAGCTGCCTAGGGCGCCGAAGCGATTTCATAATTCATTCATATTTCTCTCTAACAAGCTCTAATTTTTTGGAACATTTTCCAATCTCAATAATATTATATAGGACTATTATTGACCATGAATTGGGGTCCTAATTCAACCAAACAAAAAAATTGACCTTTCAGGCCAAATCTCCTAGGCAGCTGCCTAGGTCTCCGAAGCGATCTCGTAATTCACGCATATGTCTTTCTAACAAGCTCAAATTTGTTTGGTACTTTTCCCATCTCAATAATATTATATAGGGCTGTTATTGACCATGAATTGGGGTCCTAATTCAACCAAACAAAAAAATTGACCTTTCAGGCCAAATCTCCTAGGTAGCTGCCTAGGTCTCCGAAGCGATCTCGTAATTCACGAATATGTCTTTCTAACAAGCTCAAATTTTTTTGGTACTTTTCCCATCTCAATAATATTATATAGGGCTGTTATTGACCATGAATTGGGGTCCTAATTCAACCAAACAAAAAAATTGACCTCTCAGGCCAAATCTCCAAGGCAGCTGCCTAGGACTCCGAAGCGATTTCGTAATTCACTCATATTTCTCTCAAACATGCTCTCATTTTTTTGAACCTTTTCCCATCTCAATAATATTAGATAGGGCTATTATTGACCATGAATTGAAGTCATTTCAACCATACAAAAAAATTAACCTTTCAGGCCAAATCTCTTAGGCGGCTGCCTAGGGCTCCGAAGCGATCTCGTAATTCACTCATATTTCTCCCTAAGAAGCTCTAATTTTTTTGAACCTTTTCCCATCTCAATAATATTATATAGGGCTGTTATTGACCACGAATTGGGGTCCTAATTCAACCAAACAAAAAAATTGACCTCTCAGGCCTAATCTCCTACACAGCTGCCTAATGCTCCGAAGCGATTTCGTAAATCACTCATATTTCTCACTAACAAGCTCTAATTTTTTTGATTCTTTTCCCATCTCAATAATATTATATAGGGCTGTTATTGACCACGAATTGGGGTCCTAATTCAACCAAACAAAAAAATTGACCTTTCAGGCCAAATCTCCTAGGCAGCTGCTTAGGGCTTCGAAGCGATCTCGTAATTCAGTCATATTTCTCCCTAACAAGATCTAATATTTTTGAACCTTTTCCCATCTCAATAATATTATATAGGGCTGTTATTGAACATGAATTGGGGTCCTAATTCAACCAAACAAAAAAATTGACCTTTCAGGCCAAATCTCCTAGGCAGTTGCCTAGGGCTCCGAAGCGATTTCATAATTCACTCAGATTTCTCTCTAACAAGCTCTAATTTTTTTGAACCCTTTCCCATCTCAATAATATTATATAGGGCTATTATTGACCATGACTTGGGGTCCTAATTCAAACAAACAAAAAAATTGACCTTTCAGGCCAAATCTCCTAGGCAGCTGCCGAGGGCTCCGAAGCGATCTCGTAATTCACTCATATTTCTGTCTAACAAGCGCTAATTTTTTTGATTCTTTTCCCATCTCAATAATATTATATAGGGCTGTTATTGACCATGAATTGGGGTCCTAATTCAACCAAACAAAAAAATTGACCTTTCAGGCCAAGTCTCCGAGGCAGCTGCCTAGGGCGCCGAAGCGATTTCATAATTCACTCATATTTCTCTCTAACAAGCTCTAATTTTTTGGAACATTTTCCCATCTCAATAATACTATATAGGACTATTATCGACCATGAATTGGGGTCCTAATTCAACCAAACAAAAAAATTGACCTTTTAGGCCAAATCTCCTAGGCAGCTGCCTAGGTCTCCGAAGCGATCTCGTAATTCACGCATATGTCTTTCTAACAAGCTCAAATTTGTTTGGTACTTTTCCCATCTCAATAATATTATATAGGGCTGTTATTGACCATGAATTGGGGTCCTAATTCAACCAAACAAAAAAAATTGACCTCTCTGGCCAAATCTCCAAGGCAGCTGCCTAGGGCTCCGAAGCGATTTCGTAATTCACTCATATTTCTCTCAAACATGCTCTAATTTTTTTGAAACTTTTCCCATCTCAATAATATTATATAGGGCTGTTATTGACCACGAATTGGGGTCCAAATTCAACCATACAAAAAAATTAACCTTTCAGGCCAAATCTCTTAGGCGTCTGCCTAGGGCTCCGAGGCGATCTCGTAATTCACTCATATTTCTCCCTAAGAAGCTCTAATTTTTTTGAACCTTTTCCCATATCAATAATATTATATAGGGCTGTTATTGACCATGAATTGGTCTCCTAATTCAACCAAACAAAAAAATTGACCTTTCAGGCCAAATCTCCTAGGCAGCTGCCTAGTGCTCCGAAGCGATTTCGTAATTCACTCATATTTCTCTCTAACAAGCTCTAATTTTTTTGAACCGTTTCCCATCTCAATAATATTAGATAGGGCTATTATTGACCATGAATTGGGGTCATAATTCAACCAAACAAAAAAATTGACCTTTCAGGCCAAATCTCCGAGGCAGCAGCCTAGGTCTCCGAAGCGATCTCGTAATTCACTCATATTTCTCTCTAACAAGCTCTAATTTTTTTGAACCTTTTCCCATCTCAATAATATTATATAGGACTATTATTGACCGTGAATTGGAGTCCTAATTCAACCAAACAAAAAAATTGACCTTTCAGGCCAAATCTCCTAAGCAGCTGCCTAGGGCTCCGAATCGATCTCGTAATTCACTCATATGTCTTTCTAACATGCTCTAATTTTTTTTGTCCTTTTCCCATCTAAATAATATTATATAGGGCTGTTATTGACCATGAATTGGGAACCTAATTCAACCAAACTAAAAAATTGACCTCTCAGGCCAAATCTCCTAGGCAGCTGCCTAGGGCTCTGAAGGGATTTCGTAATTCACTCATATTTCTCTCTAACAAGCTCTAATTTTTTTGAACCTTTTCCCATCTCAATAATATTAGATAGGGCTATTATTGACCATGAATTGGGGTCCTAATTCAACAAAACAAAAAAATTGACCTTTCAGGCCAAATCTCCTAGGCAGCTGCCTAGGACTCCGAAGCGATCTCGTAATTCACGCATATGTCTTTCTAACAAGCTCTAATTTTTTTGGTACTTTTCCCATCTCAATAATATTATATAGGGCTGTTATTGACCATGAATTGGGATCCTAATTCAACCAAACAAAAAAATTGACCTCTCAGGCCAAATCTCCAAGGCAGCAGCCTATGGCTCCGAAGCGATTTCTTAATTCACTCATATTTCTCTCAAACTTGCTCTAATTTTTTTGAACCTTTCCCCATCTCAATAATATTAGATAGGGCTATTATTGACCATGAATTGGGGTCCAAATTCAACCATTCAATAAAATTAACCTTTCAGGCCAAATCTCCTAGGCGGCTTCCTAGGGCTCCGAAGCGATCTCGTAATTCACTCATATTTCTTCCAAACAAGATCTAATATTTTTGAACCTTTTCCCATCTCAATAATATTATATAGGGATGTTATTGACCATGAATTGGTCTCCTAATTCAACCAAACAAAAAAATTGACCTTTCAGGCCAAATCTCCTAGGCTGCTGCCTAGGGCTCCGAAGCGATTTGGTAATTCCCTCATATTTCTGTCTAACAAGCTCTAATTTTTGTGAACCTTTTCCCATCTCAATAATATTATATAGGACTATTATTGACCATGAATTGGGATCCTAATTTAACCAAACAAAAAATTGACCTTCCAGGCCAAATCTCCTAGGCAGCTTCCTTGGGCTCCGAAGCGATCTCGTAATTCACTCATATTTAACCCTAACAAGCTCAAATTTTTTGGAACCTTTTCCCATATCCATAATATTATATAGGACGATTATTGACCATGAATTGGGGTCATAATTCAACCAAACAAAAAAATTGACCTTTCAGGCCAAATCTCCTAGGCAGCTGCCTAGGTCTCCGAAGCTATCTCGTAATTCACGCATATGTCTTTCTAACAAGATCAAATTTTTTTGGTACTTTTCCCATCTCAATAATATTATATAGGGCTGTTATTGACCATGAATTGGGGTCCTAATTCAACCAAACAAAAAAATTGACCTCTCAGGCCAAATCTCCAAGGCAGCTGCCTAGGACTCCGAAGCGATTTCGTAATTCACTCATATTTCTCTCAAACATGCTCTAATTTTTTTGAACATTTTCCCATCTCAATAACATTAGATAGGGCAATTATTGACCATGAATTGGAGTCCTAATTCAACCAAACAAAAAAATTGACCTTTCAGGCCAAATCTCCTAGGCAGCAGCCTAGGGCTCCGAAGCGATCTCGTAATTCACTCATATTTCTCTCTAACAAGCTCTAATTTTTTGGAACCTTTTCCCATCTCAATAATATTATATAGGACTATTATTGACCATGAATTGGAGTCCTAATTCAACCAAACAAAAAAATTGACCTTTCAGGCCAAATCTCCTAAGCCGTTGCCTAGGGCTCCGAAGCGATCTCGTAATTCACTCATATATCTTTCTAACATGCTCTAATTTTTTTTGTCCTTTTCCCATCTCAATAATATTATATAGGGCAGTTATTGACCATGAATTGGGAACCTAATTCAACCAAACAAAAAAATTGACCTCTCAGGACAAACTCCTAGGCAGCTGCCTAGGGCTCTGAAGGGATTTCGTAATTCACCCATATTTCTCTCTAACAAGCTCTAATTTTTTTGAACCTTTTCCCATCTCAATAATATTAGATAGGGCTATTATTGACCATGAATTGGGGTCCTAATTCAACAAAACAAAAAAATTAACCTTTCAGGCCAAATCTCCTGGGCAGCTGCCTAGGGCTCCGTAGCGATCTCGTAATTCACGCATATGTCTTTCTAACAAGCTCTACTTTTTTTGGTACTTTTCCCATCTCAATAATATTATATAGGGCTGTTATTGACCATGAATTGGGGTCCTAATTCAACCAAACAAAAAAATTGACCTCTCAGGCCAAATCTCCAAGGCAGCAGCCTATGGCTCCGAAGCGATTTCGTAATTCACTCATATTTCTCTCAAACATGCTCTAATTTTTTTGAACCTTTCCCCATCTCAATAATATTAGATAGGGCTATTATTGACCATGAATTGGGGTCCAAATTCAACCATACAAAAAAATTAACCTTTCAGGCCAAATCTCTTAGGCGGCTGCCTAGGGCTCCGAAGCGATCTCGTAATTCACTCTTATTTCTCCCTAACAAGCTCTAATTTTTTTGAACCTTTTCCCATCTCAATAATATTATATAGGGATGTTATTGACCATGAATTGGTCTCCTAATTCAACCAAACAAAAAAATTGACCTCTCAGGCCAAATCTCCTAGGCAGCTGCCTAGGGCTCCGAAGCGATATGGTAATTCACTCATATTTCTGTCTAACAAGCTCTAATTTTTGTGAACCTTTTCCCATCTCAATAATATTATAAAGGACTATTATTGACCATGAATTGGGGTCCTAATTCAACCAAATAAAAAATTGACCTTCCAGGCCAAATCTCCTAGGCAGCTTCCTAGGGCTCCGAAGCGATCTCGTAATTCACTCATATTTCTCTCAAACATGCTCTAATTTTTTTGAACCTTTTCCCATCTCAATAATATTATATAGGGCTATTATTGACCACGAATTGGGGTCCAAATTCAACCATACAAAAAAATTAACCTTTCAGGCCAAATCTCTTAGGCGGCTGCCTAGGGCTCCGAAGCGATCTCGTAATTCACTCATATTTCTCCCTAAGAAGCTCTAATTTTTTTGAACCTTTTCCCATCTCAATAATATTATATAGGGCTGTTATTGACCATGAATTGGTCTCCTAATTCACCCAAACAAAAAAATTGACCTTTCAGGCCAAATCTCCTAGGCAGCTGCCTAGTGCTCCGAAGCGATTTCGTAATTCACTCATATTTCTCTCTAACAAGCTCTAAATTTTTTGAACCGTTTCCCATCTCAATAATATTATATAGGGCTGTTATTGACCATGAATTGGGGTCCTAATTCAACCAAACAAAAAAATTGACCTCTCAGGCCAAATCTCCAAGGCAGCAGCCTCTGGCTCCGAAGAGATTTCGTAATTCACTCATATTTCTCTCAAACATGCTCTAATTTTTTTTAACCTTACCCCATCTCAATAATATTAGATAGGGCTATTATTGACCATGAATTGGGGTCCAAATTCAACCATACAAAAAAATTAACCTTTCAGGCCAAATCGCTTAGGCGGCTGCCTAGGGCTCCGAAGCGATCTCGTAATTCACTCATATTTCTCCCTAACAAGCTCTAATTTTTTTGAACCTTTTCCCATCTCAATAATATTATATAGGGCAGTTATTGACCATGAATTGGGGTCCTAATTCAACAAAACAAAAAAATTGACCTTTCAGGCCAAATCTCCTAGGCAGCTGCCTAGGGCTCCGAAGCGATCTCGTAATTCACGCATATTTCTTTCTAACAAGCTCTACTTTTTTTGGTACTTTTCCCATCTCAATAATATTATATAGGGCTGTTATTGACCATGAATTGGGGTCCTAATTCAACCAAACAAAAAAATTGACCTCTCAGGCCAAATCTCCAAGGCAGCAGCCTATGGCTCCGAAGCGATTTCGTAATTCACTCATATTTCTCTCAAACATGCTCTAATTTTTTTTATCCTTACCCCATCTCAATAATATTAGATAGCGCTATTATTGACCATGAATTGGGGTCCAAATTCAACCATACAAAAAAATTAACCTTTCAGGCCAAATCTCTTAGGCGGCTGCCTAGGGCTCCGAAGCGATCTCGTAATTCTCTCATATTTCTCCCTAACAAGCTCTAATTTTTTTGAACCTTTTCCCATCTCAATAATATTATATAGGGATGTTATTGACCATGAATTGGTCTCCTAATTCAACCAAACAAAAAAATTGACCTTTCAGGCCAAATCTCCTAGGCAGCTGCCTAGGGCTCCGAAGAGATTTGGTAATTTCCTCATATTTCTGTCTAAGAAGCTCTAATATTTGTGAACCTTTTCCGATCTCAATAATATTATATAGGACTATTATTGACCATGAATTGGGGTCCTAATTCAACCAAACAAAAAATTGACCTTCCAGGCCAAATCTCCTAGGCAGCTTCCTAGGGCTCCGAAGCGATCTCGTAATTCACTCATATTTCACCCTAACAAGCTCAAATTTTTTGGAACCTTTTCCCATATCAATAATATTAGATTGGACTATTATTGACCATGAATTGGGGTCCTAATTCAACCAAACAAAAAAATTGACTTTTCAGGCCAAATCTCCTAGGCAGCTGCCTAGGGCTCCAAAGCGATCTCGTAATTCACTCATATGTCTTTCTAACATGCTCTAATTTTTTTTGTCCTATTCCCATCTCAATAATATTATATAGGGCTGTTATTGACAATGAATTGGGAACCTAATTCCACCAAACAAAAAAATTGACCTCTCAGGCCAAATCTCCTACGCAGCTTCCTAGGGCTCTGAAGGGATTTCGTAATTCACTCATATTTCTCTCTAACAAGCTCTAATTTTTTTGAACCTTTTCCCATCTCAATAATATTAGATAGGGCTATTATTGACCATGAATTGGTGTCCTAATTCTACCAAACAAAAAAATTGACCTTTCAGGCCAAATCTCCTAGGCAGTTGCCTAGGGCTCCGAAGCGATCTCGTAATTCACGCATATGTCTTTCTAACAAGCTCTAATTTTTTTGGTACTTTTCCCATCTCAATAATATTATATAGGGCTGTTATTGACCATGAATTGGGGTCGTAATTCAACCAAACAAAAAAATTGACCTCTCAGGCCAAATCTCCAAGGCAGCAGCCTATGGCTCCGAAGCGATTTCGTAATTCACTCATATTTCTCTCAAACATGCTCTAATTTTTTTGAACGTTTCCCCATCTTAATAATATTAGATAGGGCTATTATTGACCATGAATTGGGGTCCAAATTCAACCATACAAAAAAATTAACCTTTCAGGCCAAATCTCTTAGGCGGCTGCCTAGGGCTCCGAAGCGATCTCGTAATTCACTCATATTTCTCCCTAACAAGCTCTAATTTTTATGAACCTTTTCCCATCTCAATAATATTATATAGGGCTGTTATTGACCATGAATTGGAGTCCTAATTCAACCAAAAAAAAAAATTTACCATTCAGGCCAAATCTCCTAGGCAGCTGCCTAGGGCTCCGAAACGATTTCATAATTCACTCATATTTCTCTCTAACAAGCTCTAATTTTTTGGAACCTTTTCCCATCTCAATAATATTAGATAGGGCTACTATTGACCAAGAATTGGGGTCTTAATTCAACCAAACAAAAAAATTGACCTTTCAGGCCAAATCTCCTATGCAGCTGCCTAGGGCTCCGAAGCGATCTCGTAATTCACTCATATTTCTCCCTAAGAAGCTCTAATTTTTTTGAACCTTTTCCCATCTCAATAATATTATATAGGGATGTTATTGACCATGAATTGGTCTCCTAATTCAACCAAACAAAAAAATTGACCTTTCAGGCCAAATCTCCTAGGCAGCTGCCTAGGGCTCCGAAGAGATTTGGTAATTCCCTCATATTTCTGTCTAAGAAGCTCTAATATTTGTGAACCTTTTCCGATCTCAATAATATTATATAGGACTATTATTGACCATGAATTGGGGTCCTAATTCAACCAAACAAAAAATTGACCTTCCAGGCCAAATCTCCTAGGCAGCTTCCTAGGGCTCCGAAGCGATCTCGTAATTCACTCATATTTCACCCTAACAAGCTCAAATTTTTTGGAACCTTTTCCCATATCAATAATATTAGATTGGACTACTATTGACCATGAATTGGGGTCCTAATTCAACCAAACAAAAAAATTGACCTTTCATGCCAAATCTCCTAGGCAGCTGCCTAGGGCTCCAAAGCGATCTCGTAATTCACTCATATGTCTTTCTAACATGCTCTAATTTTTTTTGTCCTATTCCCATCTCAATAATATTATATAGGGCTGTTATTGACAATGAATTGGGAACCTAATTCCACCAAACAAAAAAATTGACCTCTCAGGCCAAATCTCCTACGCAGCTTCCTAGGGCTCTGAAGGGATTTCGTAATTCACTCATATTTCTCTCTAACAAGCTCTAATTTTTTTGAACCTTTTCCCATCTCAATAATATTAGATAGGGCTATTATTGACCATGAATTGGTGTCCTAATTCAACCAAACAAAAAAATTGACCTTTCAGGCCAAATCTTTTAGGCAGTTGCCTAGGGCTCCGAAGCGATCTCGTAATTCACGCATATGTCTTTCTAACAAGCTCTAATTTTTTTGGTACTTTTCCCATCTCAATAATATTATATAGGGCTGTTATTGACCATGAATTGGGGTCGTAGTTCAACCAAACAAAAAAATTGACCTCTCAGGCCAAATCTCCAAGGCAGCAGCCTATGGCTCCGAAGCAATTTCGTAATTCACTCATATTTCTCTCAAACATGCTCTAATTTTTTTGAACGTTTCCCCATCTTAATAATATTAGATAGGGCTATTATTGACCATGAATTGGGGTCCAAATTCAACCATACAAAAAAATTAACCTTTCAGGCCAAATCTCTTAGGCGGCTGCCTAGGGCTCCGAAGCGATCTCGTAATTCACTCATATTTCTCCCTAACAAGCTCTAATTTTTTTGAACCTTTTCCCATCTCAATAATATTATATAGGGCTGTTATTGACCATGAATTGGGGTCCTAATTCAACCAAAAAAAAAAATTTACCATTCAGGCCAAATCTCCTAGGTAGCTGCCTAGGGCTCCGAAACGATTTCATAATTCACTCATATTTCTCTCTAACAAGCTCTAATTTTTTGGAACCTTTTCCCATCTCAATAATATTAGATAGGGCTACTATTGACCAAGAATTGGGGTCTTAATTCAACCAAACAAAAAAATTGACCTTTCAGGCCAAATCTCCTATGCAGCTGCCTAGGGCTCCGAAGCGATCTCGTAATTCACTCATATTTCTCCATAACAAGCTCTAATTTTTTGGAACCTTTTCCCATCTCAATAATATTATATAGGACTATTATTGACCATGAATTGGGGTCCTAATTCAACCAAACAAAAAAATTGACCTTTCAGGCCAAATCTCCTAGGCAGCTGCCTAGGTCTCCGAAGCGATCTCGTAATTCACGCATATGTCTTTCTAACAAGCTCAAATTTTTTTGGTACTTTTCCCATCTAAATAATATTATATAGGGCTGTTATTGACCATTAATTGGGGTCCTAATTTAACCAAACAAAAAAATTGACCTCTCAGGCCAAATCTCCAAGGCAGCAGCCTATGGCTCCGAAGCGATTTCGTAATTCACTCATATTTCTCTCAAACATGCTCTAATTTTTTTGAACCTTTTCCCATCTCAATAATATTAGATAGGGCTATTATTGACCATAAATTGGGGTCCAAATTCAACCATACAAAAAAATTAACCTTTCAGGCCAAATCTCTTAGGCGGCTGCCTAGGGCTCCGAAGCGATCTCGTAATTCACTCATATTTCTCCCTAAGAAGCTCTAATTTTTTTGAACCTTTTCCCATCTCAATAATATTATATAGGGCTGTTATTGACCATGAATTGGTCTCCTAATTCAACCAAACAAAAAAATTGACCTTTCAGGCCAAATCTCCTAGGCAGCTGCCTAGGGCTCCGAAGCGATTTCGTAATTCACTCATATTTCTCTCTAACAAGCTCTAATTTTTGGGAACCTTTTCCCATCTCAATAATATTATATAGGACTATTATTGACCATGAATTGGGGTCCTAATTCAACCAAACAAAAAATTGACCTTTCAGGCCAAATCTCCTAGGCAACTTCCTAGGGCTCCGAAGCGATCTCGTAATTCACTCATATTTCACCCTAACAAGCTCTAATTTTTTGGAAACTTTTCCCATCTCAATAATATTAGATTGGACTACTATTGACCATGAATTGGGGTCCTAATTCAACCAAACAAAAAAATTGACCTTTCAGGCCAAATCTACAAGGAAGCTGCCTAGGGCTCCGAAGCGATCTCGTAATTCACTCATATGTCTTTCTAACAAGCTCTAATTTTTTTGGTCCTTTTCCCATCTCAATAATATTATATAGGGCTGTTATTGACCATGAATTGGGATCCTAATTCAACCAAACAAAAAAATTGACCTCTCAGGCCAAATCTCCTAGGCAGCTGCCTAGGGCTCTGAAGCGATTTCGTAATTCACTCATATTTCTCTCTAACAAGCTCTAATTTTTGGGAACCTTTTCCCATCTCAATAATATTATATAGGACTATTATTGACCATGAATTGGGGTCCTAATTCAACCAAACAAAAAATTGACCTTTCAGGCCAAATCTCCTAGGCAACTTCCTAGGGCTCCGAAGCGATCTCGTAATTCACTCATATTTCACCCTAACAAGCTCTAATTTTTTGGAAACTTTTCCCATCTCAATAATATTAGATTGGACTATTATTGACCATGAATTGGGGTCCTAATTCAACCAAACAAAAAAATTGACCTTTCAGGCCAAATCTACAAGGAAGCTGCCTAGGGCTCCGAAGCGATCTCGTAATTCACTCATATGTCTTTCTAACAAGCTCTAATTTTTTTGGTCCTTTTCCCATCTCAATAATATTATATAGGGCTGTTATTGACCATGAATTGGGATCCTAATTCAGCCAAACAAAAAAATTGACCTCTCAGGCCAAATCTCCTAGGCAGCTGCCTAGGGCTCTGAAGCGATTTCGTAATTCACTCATATTTCTCTCTAACAAGCTCTAATTTTTTCGAACCTTTTCCCATCTCAATAATATTAGATAGGGCTGTTATTTACCATGAGTTGGGGTCCTAATTCAACCAAACAAAAAAATTGACCTTTCAGGCCATATCTCCTAGGCAGCTGCCTAGGGCTCCGAAGCGATCTCGTAATTCACGCATATGTCTTTCTAACAAGCTCTAATTTTTTTGGAACTTTTCCCATCTCAATAATATTATATAGGGCTGTTATTGACCATGAATTGGGGTCCTAATTCAACCAAACAAAAAAATTGACCTCTCAGGCCAAATCTCCAAGGCAGCAGCCTATGGCTCCGAAGCGATTTCTTAATTCACTCATATTTCTCTCAAACATGCTCTAATTTTTTTGAACCTTTCCCCATCTCAATAATATTAGATAGGGCTATTATTGACCATGAATTGGGGTCCAAATTCAACCATTCAAAAAAATTAACCTTTCAGGCCAAATCTCTTAGGCGGCTGCCTAGGGCTCCGAAGCGATATCGTAATTCACTCATATTTCTTCCTAACAAGCTCTAATTTTTTTGAACCTTTTCCCATCTCAATAATATTATATAGGGATGTTATTGACCATGAATTGGTCTCCTAATTCAACCAAACAAAAAAATTGACCTTTCAGGCCAAATCTCCTAGGCAGCTGCCTAGGGCTCCGAAGCGATTTGGTAATTCCCTCATATTTCTGTCTAACAAGCTCTAATTTTTGTGAACCTTTTCCCATCTCAATAATATTATATAGGACTATTATTGACCATGAATTGGGATCCTAATTTAACCAAACAAAAAATTGACCTTCCAGGCCAAATCTCCTAGGCAGCTTCCTTGGGCTCCGAAGCGATCTCGTAATTCACTCATATTTAACCCTAACAAGCTCAAATTTTTTGGAACCTTTTCCCATATCCATAATATTAGATTGGACTATTATTGACCATGAATTGGGGTCCTAATTCAACCAAACAAGAAAATTGACCTTTCAGGCCAAATCTCCTAGGCAGCTGCCTAGGGCTCCGAAGCGATTTCATAATTCACTCATATTTCTCTATAACAAGCTCTAATATTTTGGAACATTTTCCCATCTCAATAATATTATATAGGACTATTATTGACCATGAATTGGGGTAATAATTCAACCAAACAAAAAAATTGACCTTTCAGGCCAAATCTCCTAGGCAGCTGCCTAGGTCTCCGAAGCTATCTCGTAATTCACGCATATGTCTTTCTAACAAGCTCAAATTTTTTTGGTACTTTTCCCATCTCAATAATATTATATAGGGCTGTTATTGACCATGAATTGGGGTCCTAATTCAACCAAACAAAAAAATTGACCTCTCAGGCCAAATCTCCAAGGCAGCTGCCTAGGACTCCGAAGCGATTTCGTAATTCACTCATATTTCTCTCAAACATGCTCTAATTTTTTTGAACCTTTTCCCATCTCAATAACATTAGATAGGGCAATTATTGACCATGAATTGGAGTCCTAATTCAACCAAACAAAAAAATTGACCTTTCAGGCCAAATCTCCTAGGCAGCAGCCTAGGGCTCCGAAGCGATCTCGTAATTCACTCATATTTCTCTCTTACAAGCTCTAATTTTTTGGAACCTTTTCCCATCTCAATAATATCATATAGGACTATTATTGACCATGAATTGGAGTCCTAATTCAACCAAACAAAAAAATTGACCTTTCAGGCCAAATCTCCTAAGCCGCTGCCTAGGGCTCCGAAGCGATCTCGTAATTCACTCATATATCTTTCTAACATGCTCTAATTTTTTTTGTCCTTTTCCCATCTCAATAATATTATATAGGGCTGTTATTGACCATGAATTGGGAACCTAATTCAACCAAACAAAAAAATTGACCTCTCAGGACAAACTCCTAGGCAGCTGCCGAGGGCTCTGAAGGGATTTCGTAATTCACTCATATTTCTCTCTAACAAGCTCTAATTTTTTTGAACCTTTTCCCATCTCAATAATATTAGATAGGGCTATTATTGACCATGAATTGGGGTCCTAATTCAACAAAACAAAAAAATTAACCTTTCAGGCCAAATCTCCTGGGCAGCTGCCTAGGGCTCCGAAGCGATCTCGTAATTCACGCATATGTCTTTCTAACAAGCTCTACTTTTTTTGGTACTTTTCCCATCTCAATAATATTATATAGGGCTGTTATTGACCATGAATTGGGGTCCTAATTCAACCAAACAAAAAAATTGACCTCTCAGGCCAAATCTCCAAGGCAGCAGCCTATGGCTCCGAAGCGATTTCGTAATTCACTCATATTTCTCTCAAACATGCTCTAATTTTTTTGAACCTTTCCCCATCTCAATAATATTAGATAGGGCTATTATTGACCATGAATTGGGGTCCAAATTCAACCATACAAAAAAATTAACCTTTCAGGCCAAATCTCTTAGGCGGCTGCCTAGGGCTCCGAAGCGATCTCGTAATTCACTCATATTTCTCCCTAACAAGCTCTAATTTTTTTGAACCTTTTCCCATCTCAATAATATTATATAGGGATGTTATTGACCATGAATTGGTCTCCTAATTCAACCAAACAAAAAAATTGACCTCTCAGGCCAAATCTCCTAGGCAGCTGCCTAGGGCTCCGAAGCGATTTGGTTATTCACTCATATTTCTGTCTAACAAGCTCTAATTTTTGTGAACCTTTTCCCATCTCAATAATATTATAAAGGACTATTATTGACCATGAATTGGGGTCCTAATTCAACCAAATAAAAAATTGACCTTCCAGGCCAAATCTCCTAGGCAGCTTCCTAGGGCTCCGAAGCGATCTCGTAATTCACTCATATTTCTCTCAAACATGCTCTAATTTTTTTGAACCTTTTCCCATCTCAATAATATTAGATAGGGCTATTATTGACCACGAATTGGGGTCCAAATTCAACAATACAAAAAAATTAACCTTTCAGGCCAAATCTCTTAGGCGGCTGCCTAGGGCTCCGAAGCGATCTCGTAATTCACTCATATTTCTCCCTAAGAAGCTCTAATTTTTTTGAACCTTTTCCCATCTCAATAATATTATATAGGGCTGTTATTGACCATGAATTGGTCTCCTAATTCAACCAAACGAAAAAATTGACCTTTCAGGCCAAATCTCTTAGGCAGCTGCCTAGTGCTCCGAAGCGATTTCGTAATTCACTCATATTTCTCTCTAACAAGCCCTAAATTTTTTGAACCATTTCCCATCTCAATAATATTATATAGGGCTGTTATTGACCATGAATTGGGGTCCTAATTCAACCAAACAAAAAAATTGACCTCTCAGGCCAAATCTCCAAGGCAGCAGCCTATTGCTCCGAAGAGATTTCGTAATTCACTCATATTTCTCTCAAACATGCTCTAATTTTTTTTAACCTTACCCCATCTCAATAATATTAGATAGGGCTATTATTGACCATGAATTGGGGTCCAAATTCAACCATACAAAAAAATTAACCTTTCAAGCCAAATCTCTTAGGCGGCTGCCTAGGGCTCCGAAGCGATCTCGTAATTCACTCATATTTCTCCCTAACAAGCTCTAATTTTTTTGAACCTTTTCCCATCTCAATAATATTATATAGGGCTGTTATTGACCATGAATTGGGGTCCTAATTCAACAAAACAAAAAAATTGACCTTTCAGGCCAATTCTCCTAGGCAGCTGCCTAGGGCTCCGAAGCGATCTCGTAATTCACGCATATGTCTTTCTAACAAGCTCTAATTTTTTTGGTACTTTTCCCATCTCAATAATATTATATAGGGCTGTTATTGACCATGAATTGGGGTCCTAATTCAACCAAACAAAAAAATTGACCTCTAAGGCCAAATGTCCAAGGCAGCAGCCTATGGCTCCGAAGCGATTTCGTAATTCACTCATATTTCTCTCAAACATGCTCTAATTTTTTTGAACCTTTTCCCATCTCAATAATATTAGATAGGGCTATTATTGACCATGAATTGGGGTCCAAATTCAACCATACAAAAAAATTAACCTTTCTGGCCAAATCTCTTAGGCGGCTGCCTAGGGCTCCGAAGCGATCTCGTAATTCACTCATATTTCTCCCTAAGAAGCTCTAATTTTTTTGAACCTTTTCCCATCTCAATAATATTATATAGGGCTGTTATTGACCATGAATTGGTCTCCTAATTCAACCAAACAAAAAAATTGACCTTTCAGGCCAAATCTCCTAGGCAGCTGCCTAGGGCTCCGAAGCGATTTCGTAATTCACTCATATTTCTCTCTAACAAGCTCTAATTTTTGGGAACCTTTTCCCATCTCAATAATATTATATAGGACTATTATTGACCATGAATTGGGGTCCTAATTCAACCAAACAAAAAATTGACCTTTCAGGCCAAATCTCCTAGGCAACTTCCTAGGGCTCCGAAGCGATCTCGTAATTCACTCATATTTCACCCTAACAAGCTCTAATTTTTTGGAAACTTTTCCCATCTCAATAATATTAGATTGGACTATTATTGACCATGAATTGGGGTCCTAATTCAACCAAACAAAAAAATTGACCTTTCAGGCCAAATCTCCTAGGCAGCTGCCTAGGTCTCCGAAGCGATCTCGTAATTCACGCATATGTCTTTCTAACAAGCTCAAATTTTTTTGGTACTTTTCCCATCTAAATAATATTATATAGGGCTGTTATTGACCATTAATTGGGGTCCTAATTTAACCAAACAAAAAAATTGACCTCTCAGGCCAAATCTCCAAGGCAGCAGCCTATGGCTCCGAAGCGATTTCGTAATTCACTCATATTTCTCTCAAACATGCTCTAATTTTTTTGAACCTTTTCCCATCTCAATAATATTAGATAGGGCTATTATTGACCATAAATTGGGGTCCAAATTCAACCATACAAAAAAATTAACCTTTCAGGCCAAATCTCTTAGGCGGCTGCCTAGGGCTCCGAAGCGATCTCGTAATTCACTCATATTTCTCCCTAAGAAGCTCTAATTTTTTTGAACCTTTTCCCATCTCAATAATATTATATAGGGCTGTTATTGACCATGAATTGGTCTCCTAATTCAACCAAACAAAAAAATTGACCTTTCAGGCCAAATCTCCTAGGCAGCTGCCTAGGGCTCCGAAGCGATTTCGTAATTCACTCATATTTCTCTCTAACAAGCTCTAATTTTTGGGAACCTTTTCCCATCTCAATAATATTATATAGGACTATTATTGACCATGAATTGGGGTCCTAATTCAACCAAACAAAAAATTGACCTTTCAGGCCAAATCTCCTAGGCAACTTCCTAGGGCTCCGAAGCGATCTCGTAATTCACTCATATTTCACCCTAACAAGCTCTAATTTTTTGGAAACTTTTCCCATCTCAATAATATTAGATTGGACTATTATTGACCATGAATTGGGGTCCTAATTCAACCAAACAAAAAAATTGACCTTTCAGGCCAAATCTCCTAGGCAGCTGCCTAGGTCTCCGAAGCGATCTCGTAATTCACGCATATGTCTTTCTAACAAGCTCAAATTTTTTTGGTACTTTTCCCATCTAAATAATATTATATAGGGCTGTTATTGACCATTAATTGGGGTCCTAATTTAACCAAACAAAAAAATTGACCTCTCAGGCCAAATCTCCAAGGCAGCAGCCTATGGCTCCGAAGCGATTTCGTAATTCACTCATATTTCTCTCAAACATGCTCTAATTTTTTTGAACCTTTTCCCATCTCAATAATATTAGATAGGGCTATTATTGACCATAAATTGGGGTCCAAATTCAACCATACAAAAAAATTAACCTTTCAGGCCAAATCTCTTAGGCGGCTGCCTAGGGCTCCGAAGCGATCTCGTAATTCACTCATATTTCTCCCTAAGAAGCTCTAATTTTTTTGAACCTTTTCCCATCTCAATAATATTATATAGGGCTGTTATTGACCATGAATTGGTCTCCTAATTCAACCAAACAAAAAAATTGACCTTTCAGGCCAAATCTCCTAGGCAGCTGCCTAGGGCTCCGAAGCGATTTCGTAATTCACTCATATTTCTCTCTAACAAGCTCTAATTTTTGGGAACCTTTTCCCATCTCAATAATATTATATAGGACTATTATTGACCATGAATTGGGGTCCTAATTCAACCAAACAAAAAATTGACCTTTCAGGCCAAATCTCCTAGGCAACTTCCTAGGGCTCCGAAGCGATCTCGTAATTCACTCATATTTCACCCTAACAAGCTCTAATTTTTTGGAAACTTTTCCCATCTCAATAATATTAGATTGGACTATTATTGACCATGAATTGGGGTCCTAATTCAACCAAACAAAAAAATTGACCTTTCAGGCCAAATCTACAAGGAAGCTGCCTAGGGCTCCGAAGCGATCTCGTAATTCACTCATATGTCTTTCTAACAAGCTCTAATTTTTTTGGTCCTTTTCCCATCTCAATAATATTATATAGGGCTGTTATTGACCATGAATTGGGATCCTAATTCAGCCAAACAAAAAAATTGACCTCTCAGGCCAAATCTCCTAGGCAGCTGCCTAGGGCTCTGAAGCGATTTCGTAATTCACTCATATTTCTCTCTAACAAGCTCTAATTTTTTCGAACCTTTTCCCATCTCAATAATATTAGATAGGGCTGTTATTTACCATGAGTTGGGGTCCTAATTCAACCAAACAAAAAAATTGACCTTTCAGGCCATATCTCCTAGGCAGCTGCCTAGGGCTCCGAAGCGATCTCGTAATTCACGCATATGTCTTTCTAACAAGCTCTAATTTTTTTGGAACTTTTCCCATCTCAATAATATTATATAGGGCTGTTATTGACCATGAATTGGGGTCCTAATTCAACCAAACAAAAAAATTGACCTCTCAGGCCAAATCTCCAAGGCAGCAGCCTATGGCTCCGAAGCGATTTCTTAATTCACTCATATTTCTCTCAAACATGCTCTAATTTTTTTGAACCTTTCCCCATCTCAATAATATTAGATAGGGCTATTATTGACCATGAATTGGGGTCCAAATTCAACCATTCAAAAAAATTAACCTTTCAGGCCAAATCTCTTAGGCGGCTGCCTAGGGCTCCGAAGCGATCTCGTAATTCACTCATATTTCTTCCTAACAAGCTCTAATTTTTTTGAACCTTTTCCCATCTCAATAATATTATATAGGGATGTTATTGACCATGAATTGGTCTCCTAATTCAACCAAACAAAAAAATTGACCTTTCAGGCCAAATCTCCTAGGCAGCTGCCTAGGGCTCCGAAGCGATTTGGTAATTCCCTCATATTTCTGTCTAACAAGCTCTAATTTTTGTGAACCTTTTCCCATCTCAATAATATTATATAGGACTATTATTGACCATGAATTGGGATCCTAATTTAACCAAACAAAAAATTGACCTTCCAGGCCAAATATCCTAGGCAGCTTCCTTGGGCTCCGAAGCGATCTCGTAATTCACTCATATTTAACCCTAACAAGCTCAAATTTTTTGGAACCTTTTCCCATATCCATAATATTAGATTGGACTATTATTGACCATGAATTGGGGTCCTAATTCAACCAAACAAGAAAATTGACCTTTCAGGCCAAATCTCCTAGGCAGCTGCCTAGGGCTCCGAAGCGATTTCATAATTCACTCATATTTCTCTATAACAAGCTCTAATATTTTGGAACATTTTCCCATCTCAATAATATTATATAGGACTATTATTGACCATGAATTGGGGTAATAATTCAACCAAACAAAAAAATTGACCTTTCAGGCCAAATCTCCTAGGCAGCTGCCTAGGTCTCCGAAGCTATCTCGTAATTCACGCATATGTCTTTCTAACAAGCTCAAATTTTTTTGGTACTTTTCCCATCTCAATAATATTATATAGGGCTGTTATTGACCATGAATTGGGGTCCTAATTCAACCAAACAAAAATATTGACCTCTCAGGCCAAATCTCCAAGGCAGCTGCCTAGGACTCCGAAGCGATTTCGTAATTCACTCATATTTCTCTCAAACATGCTCTAATTTTTTTGAACCTTTTCCGATCTCAATAACATTAGATAGGGCAATTATTGACCATGAATTGGAGTCCTAATTCAACCAAACAAAAAAATTGACCTTTCAGGCCAAATCTCCTAGGCAGCAGCCTAGGGCTCCGAAGCGATCTCGTAATTCACTCATATTTCTCTCTAACAAGCTCTAATTTTTTGGAACCTTTTCCCATCTCAATAATATCATATAGGACTATTATTGACCATGAATTGGAGTCCTAATTCAACCAAACAAAAAAATTGACCTTTCAGGCCAAATCTCCTAAGCCGCTGCCTAGGGCTCCGAAGCGATCTCGTAATTCACTCATATATCTTTCTAACATGCTCTAATTTTTTTTGTCCTTTTCCCATCTCAATAATATTATATAGGGCTGTTATTGACCATGAATTGGGAACCTAATTCAACCAAACAAAAAAATTGACCTCTCAGGACAAACTCCTAGGCAGCTGCCTAGGGCTCTGAAGGGATTTCGTAATTCACTCATATTTCTCTCTAACAAGCTCTAATTTTTTTGAACCTTTTCCCATCTCAATAATATTAGATAGGGCTATTATTGACCATGAATTGGGGTCCTAATTCAACAAAACAAAAAAATTAACCTTTCAGGCCAAATCTCCTGGGCAGCTGCCTAGGGCTCCGAAGCGATCTCGTAATTCACGCATATGTCTTTCTAACAAGCTCTACTTTTTTTGGTACTTTTCCCATCTCAATAATATTATATAGGGCTGTTATTGACCATGAATTGGGGTCCTAATTCAACCAAACAAAAAAATTGACCTCTCAGGCCAAATCTCCAAGGCAGCAGCCTATGGCTCCGAAGCGATTTCGTAATTCACTCATATTTCTCTCAAACATGCTCTAATTTTTTTGAACCTTTCCCCATCTCAATAATATTAGATAGGGCTATTATTGACCATGAATTGGGGTCCAAATTCAACCATACAAAAAAATTAATCTTTCAGGCCAAATCCCTTAGGCAGCTGCCTAGGGCTCCGAAGCGATCTCGTAATTCACTCATATTTCTCCCTAACAAGCTCTAATTTTTTTGAACCTTTTCCCATCTCAATAATATTATATAGGGATGTTATTGACCATGAATTGGTCTCCTAATTCAACCAAACAAAAAAATTGACCTCTCAGGCCAAATCTCCTAGGCAGCTGCCTAGGGCTCCGAAGCGATTTGGTTATTCACTCATATTTCTGTCTAACTAGCTCTAATTTTTGTGAACCTTTTCCCATCTCAATAATATTATAAAGGACTATTATTGACCATGAATTGGGGTCCTAATTCAACCAAATAAAAAATTGACCTTCCAGGCCAAATCTCCTAGGCAGCTTCCTAGGGCTCCGAAGCGATCTCGTAATTCACTCATATTTCTCTCAAACATGCTCTAATTTTTTTGAACCTTTTCCCATCTCAATAATATTAGATAGGGCTATTATTGACCACGAATTGGGGTCCAAATTCAACAATACAAAAAAATTAACCTTTCAGGCCAAATCTCTTAGGCGGCTGCCTAGGGCTCCGAAGCGATCTCGTAATTCACTCATTTTCTCCCTAAGAAGCTCTAATTTTTTTGAACCTTTTCCCATCTCAATAATATTATATAGGGCTGTTATTGACCATGAATTGGTCTCCTAATTCAACCAAACGAAAAAATTGACCTTTCAGGCCAAATCTCTTAGGCAGCTGCCTAGTGCTCCGAAGCGATTTCGTAATTCACTCATATTTCTCTCTAACAAGCCCTAAATTTTTTGAACCATTTCCCATCTCAATAATATTATATAGGGCTGTTATTGACCATGAATTGGGGTCCTAATTCAACCAAACAAAAAAATTGACCTCTCAGGCCAAATCTCCAAGGCAGCAGCCTATTGCTCCGAAGAGATTTCGTAATTCACTCATATTTCTCTCAAACATGCTCTAATTTTTTTTAACCTTACCCCATCTCAATAATATTAGATAGGGCTATTATTGACCATGAATTGGGGTCCAAATTCAACCATACAAAAAAATTAACCTTTCAAGCCAAATCTCTTAGGCGGCTGCCTAGGGCTCCGAAGCGATCTCGTAATTCACTCATATTTCTCCCTAACAAGCTCTAATTTTTTTGAACCTTTTCCCATCTCAATAATATTATATAGGGCTGTTATTGACCATGAATTGGGGTCCTAATTCAACAAAACAAAAAAATTGACCTTTCAGGCCAATTCTCCTAGGCAGCTGCCTAGGGCTCCGAAGCGATCTCGTAATTCACGCATATGTCTTTCTAACAAGCTCTAATTTTTTTGGTACTTTTCCCATCTCAATAATATTATATAGGGCTGTTATTGACCATGAATTGGGGTCCTAATTCAACCAAACAAAAAAATTGACCTCTAAGGCCAAATGTCCAAGGCAGCAGCCTATGGCTCCGAAGCGATTTCGTAATTCACTCATATTTCTCTCAAACATGCTCTAATTTTTTTGAACCTTTTCCCATCTCAATAATATTAGATAGGGCTATTATTGACCATGAATTGGGGTCCAAATTCAACCATACAAAAAAATTAACCTTTCTGGCCAAATCTCTTAGGCGGCTGCCTAGGGCTCCGAAGCGATCTCGTAATTCACTCATATTTCTCCCTAAGAAGCTCTAATTTTTTTGAACCTTTTCCCATCTCAATAATATTATATAGGGCTGTTATTGAC